>NW_027618355.1:0-76063 GCF_964187855.1 Myxine glutinosa | reverse complement strand
TCTCTCTCTCTCTCTCTCCGACCTCTCTCTCTCTCCCACCTCTCTCTCTCTCTCTCCCACCTCTCTCTCTCTCTCTCCCACCTCTCTCCCACCTCTCTCTCACCACCTCTCTCTCTCTCTCTCTCCGACCTCACTCTCTCTCCCCCACCACTCCTCTCTCCCACCTCACTCCCACCTCTCTCTCCCACCTCTCCTCTCACACCTCTCTCCCACCTCTCTCCACCTCCACCACTCACTCCCACATCTCCCCCACCTCTCTCTCCCACCTCTCTCTCCCACCTCTCTCTCCCACCTCTCTCTCCCACCTCTCTCTCCCCACCTTCTCTCCCACCTCTCTCCCACCACTCTCTCTCTCCCACCTCTCTCTCTCCCACCTCTCTCTCTCCCACCTCACTCTCTCTCTCCCACCTCTCTCTCTCATCTCCCACCTCTCTCTCCCCACCTCTCTCTCTCTCCCACCTCTCTCCCACCTCTCTCTCTCCCACCTCTCTCTCCCACCTCTCTCTCCTCACTCCCACCTCTCACTCTCTCCCACCTCTCTCCCACCTCTCTCACCCACCTCTCTCTCCCACCTCTCTCTCTCCCACCTCTCTCTCTCTCTCCCACCTCTCTCTCTCCCACTCTCTCCTCTCTCTCTCCCACCTCTCTCTCTCCCACTCTCTCCCACCTCTCTCCCACCTCTCTCCCACCTCTCTCCCACCTCTCTCCTCTCTCTCCCACTCTCTCCCAACCTCCCACCTCTCTCTCTCCACTCTCTCTCTCCCACTCTCTCTCTCCACCTCTCTCTCCCACCTCTCTCCCCCACCTCTCCCCCACCTCTCCCCCACCTCTCTCCCACCTCTCTCTCCCACCTCTCTCTCCACCTCTCTCTCCCACCTCTCTCCCACCTCTCTCCCCCACCTCTCTCCCCCACCTCTCTCCCACCTCTCTCCCACCTCTCTCTCTCCCACCTCTCTCCCACCTCTCTCTCTTTCCACCTCTCTCCCACCTCTCTCTCTTCCCACCCTCTCTCCCACCTCTCTCCCCCACCTCTCTCCCACCTCTCTCCCACCACTCTCACCCACCTCTCTCCCACCTCTCTCCCACCTCTCTCTCTCACACCTCTATCCACCTCTCCCACCTCTCTCCCACACTCTCCCACCTCTCTCCACTCACACTCCACCTCTCTCTCTCCCCACCTCTCTCTCTCTCTCGCACCTCTCTCTCTCTCCCACCTCTCTCTCTCCCACCTCTCTCTCTCTCTCCCACCTCTCTCTCTCTCTCTCCACCTCTCACTCTCTCCCACCTCTCTCTCTCTCCCACCTCTCTCTCTCCCACCCCTCTCTCTCCCACCTCTCTCTCTCCCACCTCTCTCTCCCACCTCTCCTCCCACCTCTCTCCCACCTCTCTCCCACCTCTCTCCCACCTCTCTCTCTCCCACCTCTCTCTCTCCCACCTCTCTCTCTCTCCCACCTCTCTCTCTCTCCCACCTCTCTCTCTCCCACCTCTCTCTCTCTCCCACCTCTCTCTCTCCCACCTCTCTCTCTCCAACCTCTCTCTCTCCCCACCTCTCTCTCTCTCCCACCTCTCTCTCTCCCACCTCTCTCTCTCTCCCACCTCTCTCCCACCTCTCTCTCTCCCACCTCTCTCTCTCCCACCTCTCTCTCTCCCACCTCTCTCTCTCCGACCTCTCTCTCTCTCCGACCTCTCTCTCTCTCCCACCTCTCTCTCTCTCCACCCTCTCTCTCTCTCTCCCACCTCTCTCTCTCCCACCTCTCTCTCTCTCCGACCTCTCTCTCTCTCCCACCTCTCTCTCTCTCTCTCCCACCTCTCTCTCTCTCCCACCTCTCTCTCCCACCTCTCTCTCTCTCCCACCTCTCTCTCTCCCCACCTCTCTCTCTCCACCTCTCTCTCCCACCTCTCTCCACCTCTCTCCCACCTCTCTCCCCCTCTCTCCCTCTCCTCTCTCTCTCCCACCTCTCTCCCACCTCTCTCCCACCTCTCTCTCTCCCACCTCTCTCTCTGTCTGACCTCTCTCTCCCACCTCTCTCTCTCTCTCCCACCTCTCTCTCTCCCACCTCTCTCTCTCTCTCCCACCCCCCTCTCTCTCTCTCCCACCTCTCTCTCTCTCTCCCACCTCTCTCTCTCTCTCTCCCACCTCTCTCTCTCTCTCTCCCACCTCTCTCTCTCCCACCTCTCTCTCTCCCACCTCTCTCTCTCTCCCACCTCTCTCCCACCTCTCTCTCTCCACCTCTCTCTCTCCCACCTCTCTCTCTCTCTCTCTCCGACCTCTCTCTCTCTCCCACCTCTCTCTCTCTCCCACCCCTCTCTCTCTCTCTCTCTCTCCCACCTCTCTCTCTCCCACCTCTCTCTCTCTCCGACCTCTCTCTCTCTCCCACCTCTCTCTCTCTCCCACCCTCTCTCTCTCTCTCCCACCTCTCTCTCCCACCTCTCTCTCCCACCTCTCTCTCTCTCCCACCTCTCTCTCTCTCCCACCTCTCTCTCCCACCTCTCTCCCACCTCTCTCCCACCTCTCTCCCAACCTCTCTCCCACCTCTCTCCCTCTCTCCTCTCTCTCTCTCCCACCTCTCTCCCACCTCTCTCTCTCCCACCTCTCTCTCTCCCACCTCTCTCTCTCTCCGACCTCTCTCTCCCACCTCTCTCTCTCTCTCTCCCACCTCTCTCTCTCCCACCTCTCTCTCTCTCTCCACCTCTCTCTCTCCCACCTCTCTCTCTCCCACCTCTCTCTCTCTCTCTCTCCGACCTCTCTCTCTCTCTCCGACCTCTCTCTCTCTCTCCCACCACACTCTCCTCTCCCACCTCTCTCACCCACCTCTCTCTCCCACCTCTCCTCTCCCACCTCTATCTCTCTCCCACCTCTCTCCCTACCTCTCTCCCACCTCTCACCCACCTCTCTCCCACCTCTCTCCCCACACTCTCCCACCACACTCTCCCACCTCCTCTCCCACCTCTCTCTCACCACCTCTCTCTCTCCCACCTCTCTCTCTCTCTCCCACCTCTCTCTCTCCCCACCTCACTCTCTCCCACCTCACTCTCTCACCTCTCTCTCTCTCCCCCACCTCTCTCTCTCTCTCTCCCACCTCTCTCTCCCACTTCTCCCTCTCTCTCTCACACCTCTCTCTCTCACCCCAACTCACTCCCACCACTCTCCCACCTCTCTCCCACCTCACACTCACACTCTCCCAACTCTCTCCCAACACTCACCCACCTCACTCTCTCCCACATCTCACTCTCTCTCCCACCTCTCTCTCCCCACCTCTCTCCCACCTCTCTCCCACCACTCTCCCCCACCCTCCCCACACTCCCCCACCTCTCTCCCACCTCTCTCTCCCACCTCTCTCCCACCTCTCACTCCCCACCTCTCTCTCCCACCTCTCTCCCACCTCTATCCCACCTCTTTCCCCCACCTCTCTCCCACCTCTCTCCCACCTCTCTCTCTCCCACCTCTCTCCCACCTCTCTCCCACCTCTCTCTCTTCCCACCTCTCTCCCACCTCTCTCTCTTTCCCACCTCTCTCCCACCTCTCTCTCTCTCCCACCTCTCTCCCACCTCTCTCCCTCCCACCTCTCTCCCACCTCTCTCCCACCTCTCTCCCACCTCTCTCCCCACCTGTCTCCCTCTCTCTCCCACCTCTCCCACCTCTCTCCCACCTCTCTCCCACCTCTCTCTCTCTCCCACCTCTCTCCCACCTCTCTCCCACCTCTCTCCCACCTCTCTCTCTCCCACCTCTCTGCCACCTCTCTCTCCCACCTCTCTCCCACGTCTATCCCACCTCTCTCCCACCTCTCTCCCACCTCTCTCCCACCTCTCTCCCACCTCTCTCCCACCTCTCTCCCACCTCTCTCCCACCTCTCTCTCTCCCACCTCTCTCACTGTCTCCCACCTCTCTCTCTCCCACCTCTCTCTCTCTCCCACCTCTCTCTCTCCCACCTCTCTCCCATCTCTCTCTCTCCCACCTCTCTCTCTCCCACATCTCTCTCCCACCTCTCTCTCTCCCACCTCTCTCCCACCTCTCTCTCCCACCTCTCTCCCACCTCTCTCCCACCTCTCTCCCACCTCTCTCCCACCTCTCTCTCTCCCACCTCTCTCCCACCTCTCTCCCACCTCTCTCTCTCCCACCTCTCTCTCTCTCCCACCTCTCTCTCTCTCCCACCTCTCTCTCTCTCCCACCTCTCTCTCTCTCCCACCTCTCTCTCTCTCCCACCTCTCTCTCTCTCCACCTCTCTCTCTCTCCCACCTCTCTCTCTCCCACCCATCTCTCTCTCTCTCCCACCCCTCTCTCTCTCTCTCCCACCTCTCTCTCTCTCCCACCTCTCTCTCTCTCTCCCACCTCTCTCTCTCTCCCACCTCTCTCTCTCTCCCACCTCTCTCACTCTCTCTCTCCCACCTCTCTCTCTCTCCCACCTCTCTCTCTCTCCCACCTCTCTCTCTCCCACCTCTCTCTCTCCCACCTCTCTCTCTCTCCCACCTCTCTCTCTCTCCAACCTCTCTCTCTCTCCCACCTATCTCTCTCGCTCCCACCTCTCTCTCTCCCACCTCTCTCTCTCCCACCTCTCTCTCTCCCACCTCTCTCCTCTCTCTCTCTCCCACCTCTCTCTCTCTCCCACCTCTCTCTCTCCCACCTCTCTCTCTCCACCTCTCTCTCTCCCACCTCTCTCTCTCTCCCACCTCTCTCTCTCTCCCACCTCTCTCTCTCTCCAACCTCTCTCTCTCTCCCACCTATCTCTCTCGCTCCCACCTCTCTCTCTCCCACCTCTCTCGCTCCCACCTCTCTCTCTCCCACCCCCCTCTCTCTCTCTCCCACCTCTCTCTCTCTCCCACCTCTCTCTCTCTCCCACCTCTCTCTCTCTCCCACCTCTCTCTCTCCCACCTCTCTCTCTCTCCCACCTCTCTCCCACCTCTCTCTCTCTCCCACCTCTCTCTCTCCCACCTCTCTCTCTCCCACCTCTCTCTCTCTCCCACCTCTCTCTCTCTCTCCCACCTCTCTCTCTCTCTCCACCTCTCTCTCTCTCTCTCTCCGACCTCTCTCTCTCTCTCCGACCTCTCTCTCTCTCCCACCTCTCTCTCTCTCCCACCTCTCTCTCTCTCTCCCACCTCTCTCTCTCTCTCTCCCACCTCTCTCTCTCTCTCCCACCTCTCTCTCTCTCTCCCACCTCTCTCTCTCTCCCACCTCTCTCTCCCACCTCTCTCTCTCTCCCACCTCTCTCTCCCACCTCTCTCCCACCTCTCTCTCCAGATACAGATAGTTTTATTTTGAAAATGAATATTGATGATGTTTATTCAGACATGAAAGAGGACATTAATATCTGTGACACCAGTAATTATAGTCCAGAGAGCGGGTTGTTCTCTTCTAAAAATAAAAAGATTTCTTTTCTCACCTCCTCCTCCCTCTTACCCCCGTTCTCTTACCCCCGTTCTCTCTCTCTCTCCTAACTGGAGACACCCATCAACCTAAGTTACCCGAAATAAGTCAGGAACACAGGCTCTGAGTCGGATAATCCGATTTATTTTATTATTTCCCTCTATCAACCTACCTCCAGGTAAATAGGGTGTTAACCCGACCTTTTAAATGTTTTTTCCCAGGAAGATGCGTCTCTATTAATTAAAATCAACTTTCCTTTCTCACCGTGCACAGGTTCAAAAGATGGTTGGTGGAAACACTCTGAAAGACAGCAAATCACAGGAAGTGGAAATCCCAAGCCTTGTTTCCCAAAAAGATTGGAAATCCCAAAAATGTAATATCCGAAAGAGGTGGGGGCAGGGATGGGCGGATGTTCGAGGTATAATTGATGCAAGGAGAGAATGTGCAGAAAGCTCTTCAGAAGACGAAGGTTCCTTGTGTTTCGATGGTTCATATTTGCAACTTCCTTTTCCTCAGAAGGCTGCTAGTGACAACACTATTTCCAAAAGTGCTACTACCTCCCAGCATGGAATCTGCATTCGTAATCATACGAGCAACGTTTGTGAGCGCAATACACAGGAAGTGGAAATTCCAAGCCTTGTTGGCACTGCAAAGCACATTGGTGGTTTTGAGAATTTTCAAGGTGATGAAGACAATCTTAATGGTGTTGGTGTGGAACATGACACGAAGGATACTTTAGCCAATGAGAACATAAATGATACAGCTGTCATTGCCTTGCAAAATGACCAGGATTTGAAGTCCCCTAACAGGAAAGTGTCGATACAATCACAAATACATGCTTCAAGCAGCACAGTGAATGATTCAGATATGGCACTAAAACAAAAGGGAGCTTTACACTGCCTTGCTGCATTCAGGAAGCGTGAAGAAAGAATTCGCAAGAATCGTCAGTCGCCAAAAAAGCCCAACAAATATGTTGAAGGCAGAGCATCCCAGGAGACCTGGGGAGAAACTGCTGCACCTTTGCAAGTAAAAAGCAATGCTGACGTCAACAGGTTGAGTGAAGCAATTCCACAGCCAACGAACGGTGTCCACTCTCTCCCACAAGGTATAAATTCAAACCAAATAGAAAGTTCTGCGTCCACAAAAAAATGTAATATCCGAAAGAGGTGGGGGCAGGGATGGGCGGATGTTCGAGTTATAATTGATGCAAGGAGAGAATGTACAGAAAGCTCTTCAGAAGACGAAGGTTCCTTGTGTTTCGATGGTTCATATTTGCAACTTCCTTTTCCTCAGAAGACCGCTAGTGACAACATTGTTTCCAAAAGTGGTATTACCGCCCAGCATGGAATCTACATTCGTGATCATACGAGCAACTTTTGTGAGCGCAATGCACAGGAAGTGGAAATTCCAAGCCTTGTTGGAACTGCAAAGCACATTGTTCGTTTTGAGAATAATGGTGTTGGTGTAGAACATGAAATGAAGGATACTCAAATACATGGTTCAAGCAGCACAGTGAAGGATTCAGATATGGCACCAAAACAGCAGGGGAATTCACAACGCCTTGCTGCATTCAGGAAGAGGGAAGAAAGAATTCGCAAGAATTGTCAGTTCGCCAACAAAGCCCTCACAAAATCATTCAGGAAGAGTTACAGAAAAGTGTCGATACAATCACAAATACATGCTTCAAGCAGCACAGTGAAGGATTCAGATATGCCACCAAAACAGAAAGGAACTTCACAACGCCTTGCTGCATTCAGGAAGAGTGAAGAAAGAATTTGCAAGAATTGTCAGTTCGCCAACAAACCCCTCACAAAATCATTCAGGAAGAGTTACAGAAAAGTGTCGATACAATCACAAATACATGCTTCAAGCAGCACAGTGAAGGATTCAGATATGCCACCAAAACAGAAAGGAACTTCACAATGCCTTGCTGCATTCAGGAAGAGGGAAGAAAGAATTCGCAAGAATTGTCAGTTCGCCAACAATGCCCTCACAAAATCATTCAGGAAGAGTTGCAGAAAAGTGTCGATACAATCACAAATACATGCTTCAAGCAGCACAGTGAAGGATTCAGATATGCCACCAAAACAGAAAGGAACTTCACAATGCCTTGCTGCATTCAGGAAGAGGGAAGAAAGAATTCGCAAGAATTGTCAGTTCGCCAACAAAGCCCTCACAAAATCATTCAGGAAGAGTGACAGAAAAGTGTCGATACAATCACAAATACATGCTTCAAGCAGCACAGTGAAGGATTCAGATATGCCACCAAAACAGAAGGGCACTTCACAACGCCTTGCTGCATTCAAGAAGAGGGAAGAAAGAATTCGCAAGAATTGTCAGTTCGCCAACAATGCCCTCACAAAATCATTCAGGAAGAGTGACAGAAAAGTGTCGATACAATCACAAATACATGCTTCAAGCAGCACAGTGAAGGATTCAGATATGCCACCAAAACAGAAAGGAACTTCACCAATGCCTTGCTGCATTCAGGAAGAGTGAAGAAAGAATTCGCAAGAATTGTCAGTTCGCCAACAAAGCCCTCACAAAATCATTCAGGAAGAGTTACAGAAAAGTGGCGATACAATCACAAATACATGCTTCAAGCAGCACAGTGAAGGATTCAGATATGCCACCAAAACAGAAGGGAACTTCACAACGCCTTGCTGCATTCAGGAAGCGTGAAGAAAGAATTCGCAAGAATTGTCAGTTCGCCAACAAAGCCCTCACAAAATCATTCAGGAAGAGTTACAGAAAAGTGTCGATACAATCACAAATACATGCTTCAAGCAGCACAGTGAAGGATTCAGATATGCCACCAAAACAGAAAGGAACTTCACAACGCCTTGCTGCATTCAGGAAGAGTGAAGAAAGAATTCGCAAGAATTGTCAGTTCGCCAACAAAGCCCTCACAAAATCATTCAGGAAGAGTTACAGAAAAGTGTTGATACAATCACAAATACATGCTTCAAGCAGCACAGTGAAGGATTCAGATATGCCACCAAAACAGAAAGGAACTTCACAATGCCTTGCTGCATTCAGGAAAAGGGAAGAAAGAATTCGCAAGAATTGTCAGTTCGCCAACAATGCCCTCACAAAATCATTCAGGAAGAGTTACAGAAAAGTGTCGATACAATCACAAATACATGCTTCAAGCAGCACAGTGAAGGATTCAGATATGCCACCAAAACAGAAAGGAACTTCACAATGCCTTGCTGCATTCAGGAAGAGGGAAGAAAGAATTCGCAAGAATTGTCAGTTCGCCAACAATGCCCTCACAAAATCATTCAGGAAGAGTTACAGAAAAGTGTCGATACAATCACAAATACATGCTTCAAGCAGCACAGTGAAGGATTCAGATATGCCACCAAAACGGAAGGGCACTTCACAACGCCTTGCTGCATTCAGGAAGCGTGAAGAAAGAATTCGCAAGAATTGTCAGTTCGCCAACAAAGCCCTCACAAAATCATTCAGGAAGAGTTACAGAAAAGTGTCAATACAATCACAAATACATGCTTCAAGCAGCACAGTGAAAGATTCAGATATGCCACCAAAACAGAAAGGAACTTCACAACGCCTTGCTGCATTCAGGAAGAGTGAAGAAAGAATTCGCAAGAATTGTCAGTTCGCCAACAAAGCCCTCACAAAATCATTCAGGAAGAGTTACAGAAAAGTGTCGATACAATCACAAATACATTCTTCAAGCAGCACAGTGAAGGATTCAGATATGCCACCAAAACAGAAAGGAACTTCACAATGCCTTGCTGCATTCAGGAAGAGGGAAGAAAGAATTCGCAAGAATTGTCAGTTCGCCAACAATGCCCTCACAAAATCATTCAGGAAGAGTGACAGAAAAGTGTCGATACAATCACAAATACATGCTTCAAGCAGCACAGTGAAGGATTCAGATATGCCACCAAAACAGAAGGGAACTTCACAACGCCTTGCTGCATTCAGGAAGAGTGAAGAAAGAATTCGCAAGAATTGTCAGTTCGCCAACAAAGCCCTCACAAAATCATTCAGGAAGAGTTACAGAAAAGTGTCGATACAATCACAAATACATGCTTCAAGCAGCACAGTGAAGGATTCAGATATGCCACCAAAACAGAAAGGAACTTCACAACGCCTTGCTGCATTCAGGAAGAGTGAAGAAAGAATTCGCAAGAATTGTCAGTTCGCCAACAAAGCCCTCACAAAATCATTCAGGAAGAGTTACAGAAAAGTGTCGATACAATCACAAATACATGCTTCAAGCAGCACAGTGAAGGATTCAGATATGCCACCAAAACAGAAAGGAACTTCACAATGCCTTGCTGCATTCAGGAAGAGTGAAGAAAGAATTCGCAAGAATTGTCAGTTCACCAACAAAGCCCTCACAAAATCATTCAGGAAGAGTTTCAGAAAAGTGTCGATACAATCACAAATACATGCTTCAAACAGCACAGTGAAGGATTCAGATATGCCACCAAAACAGAAAGGAACTTCACAATGCCTTGCTGCATTCAGGAAGAGTGAAGAAAGAATTCGCAAGAATTGTCAGTTCGCCAACAAAGCCCTCACAAAATCATTCAGGAAGAGTTACAGAAAAGTGTCGATACAATCACAAATACATGCTTCAAGCAGCACAGTGAAGGATTCAGATATGCCACCAAAACAGAAAGGAACTTCACAATGCCTTACTGCATTCAGGAAGAGTGAAGAAAGAATTCGCAAGAATTGTCAGTTCGCCAACAAAGCCCTCACAAAATCATTCAGGAAGAGTTACAGAAAAGTGTCGATACAATCACAAATACATGCTTCAAGCAGCACAGTGAAGGATTCAGATATGCCACCAAAACAGAAAGGAACTTCACAACGCCTTGCTGCATTCAGGAAGAGTGAAGAAAAAATTCGCAAGAATTGTCAGTTCGCCAACAAAGCCCTCACAAAATAATTCAGGAAGAGTTACAGAAAAGTGTGATACAATCACAAATACATGCTTCAAGCAGCACAGTGAAGGATTCAGATATGCCACCAAAACAACAGGGAACCTCACAACGCCTTGCTGCATTCAGGAAGAGTGAAGAAAGAATTCGCAAGAATTGTCAGTTCGCCAACAAAGCCCTCACAAAATATGTTGTAGGCAGAGCATCCCAGGACACGTGGGGAGAAACTGCTGCAGCTTTGCAAGTAAAAGGCAATGCTGACCAACAGGTTGAGTGAAGCAATTCCACAGCCAACGAACGGTGTCTACTCTCTCCCACAAGGTATAAATTCAAACCAAATAGTGATGTCATGATGTCGGAAAGTGCCGTTCCAGTTAAAGTTTATTTTTGCCCTCTGATATTAAGCTTTCCCCCCATTCTCCAAGTTTCTTTCTTCTGTTTGAGCATCTCTTGGACTTTCATATTCCACCACCATGTTTCTCATTCTGAATCCTAGCAGTGTTTATTCCACAGATATTGCTGTTTAACTTCATCCAAGCATTTTTCACATCCCATGTGCATGTTCAGAAGTTACAAACGTCATCTCATTTGTTCAGATGCTCTTGAAATTATTGTTTTGCTTTCTAAATTTTGAGATCCCAAACTTTTATGTGCTAAAATTGGCTTGAGGCTCTTGTTTTTCTTTTAATTTGCAATGTAAAAATGTCCACATACCAATCGATGCCAAGTCAACCATTCTTCATCAGCTATTACTTTAACATTGCTTGGCATTTTTATACAACTCCTTCACACTAATTAACAGTGGTTCTTAACCTTTTTAAAGGCGCCGAACCCTAACGAAACCCACCGAACACTCGCGGAACCCCTCAAATTTGACCAAAAAAAATTAAGAAGAATTGCATCTTAATGCGTTTTCTGTTCTTCTTTTCGGGAGGCGATCTGGGAAATGCGTGGTTTTGTTTTGGCAAGGGCCACCCTCAAATCATTTTCGCATGCAAGCCTGCTCCTTTTCTTTGTTTTAATGTCCACCAGATTCGGCCAAGATGTGGCTGAGAGGTTGGGTGTGTGAGCAGGACGAAATTATTAGATTTTTGTGATTATCTGGATCTGGATCTGGATGCAAAACATTTTTAACATTCCAAGTGATTCTTGACCATTGAGAGAGATATTGTTCCTATTTTGGTGAGGGTCTCAATCCATATCCGGATTTTAGAATTTTTTAAATTTAGTAAAGTGATTTTTCACCATTGAGTGATGGGGGCAAAATGATATATAGCACGATATTTCAAAATGTTGTGGTCGACTTTTGAGAAAATTAAGTGAATGAGTTGGTGAATGAGGTGACATGAAAAAGTCAATGAGATTTTGATTCAGGTCTGGAATCAGATCTGGCCTGTCAGTGGAATGCAAAACATAAACTGTTTAGCCTGGTGGACGTATGCACTCTACCGAGTGCCCGTTCTGGTATACTTATATATTCTTTGCCAGTTTGTCTTTCTGTCCTGATGTCTGTCCTTATAGGGAGGAGCTTCCCCCATTCAGGTATGGGCTTCAAAATCAGGTCACCACATCTTTTTTGTGCGCAGTACTACGTCTACATTGTTGCACATAGAATCGCCATACTTTACACACATATTTGTCTTGCCCTGGAATAGACTGTGCCCAATTTTTAACTCCTTCCTTGGCACACCTCCATTATGACGTTATAATTCGATAATTCGACAATTACACACTTCATCCAATCAAGATGCAATTTCTTGAGCGCCATGTTGGCATAAACTGGTGGAGAAAAAAATAATGATGACGTCATCGGTCACGTGATTCGGCCGCTATCTTGGAAAAACCGAAAAACTTTGCACCTCTATATCTCCGAAAGTGCTGATCAGAAAGAATTGAGACATGGCTCATTGTAAGGAACTCTCCATGGGGAATAAAATATGTTAATGATGATGTCATAGGTGCCTCCATTATGACGTCATAATTCGACAAGCACAAAACTTCATCCGATCAAGATGAAATTTATTGAGCATAATCTTGGAATAAATTAGTTTAGAAAACAAATAATGATGACGTCATCGGTCACGTGGTTCGGCCGCCATATTTGTCCAAAATGGCCAATTTAAAAAAAGTACATTCCGGCAAGTCCTCAGTCTCTGACCGATTTTTCATTACTTGCCGGAAAAATTTTTCCGGCAAGTATGTTGATCTGTTCGTTTGTTACTTGCCGGAAAAATTTTTCCGGCAAGTATGTTGATCTGTTCGTTTGTCTGTCTGTTTGTCTGTCTGTCTGTCTGTCTGTCTGTCTGTCTGTTTGCAGCACTGCGTCTACACCGTTGCACGGCGAATCGCCAAACTTTGCACACATATTGGTCTTGCCCTGGAATAGACTGTGCCCAATTGATGACGTCATCGGTGACGTGGTTCGGCCGCCATCTTGGAAAAACTGAAAAACCTTGCACCTCTATATCTCCGAAAGTACTGAACAGAAAAAATTGAGACATGGCTCATTGTAAAGAACTCTCCATGGGGAATAAAATATGTAAATGATGACGTCATCAGTCACGTGGTTCGGTCGCCATCTTGGAAAATCGGCAAAACGTTGCGCCACTATATCTCCAAAAGTGCTGAACAGAAAAAATTGAGACATGGCTCATTGTAAAGAACTCTCCATGGGGAATAAAATATGTTAATGATGACGTCATATGTCACGTGGTCGGCCGCCATCTTGGAAAAACGGCAAAACTTTGCACCACTATATCTCCAAAAGTGCTGAACAGAAAAAATTGAGACATGGCTCATTGTAAAGAACTCTCCATGGGGAATAAAATATGTTAATGATGACGTCATCAGTCGCGTGGTCGGCCGCCATCTTGGAAAAACCGAAAAACCTAGCACCTCCATATCTCCGAAAGTGCTGAATAGAAAAAATTGAGACATGGCTCATTGTCAAGAACTCTCCATGTGGAATAAAATATGTTAATGATGACGTCATCGGTCACGTGGTGCGGCCGCCATCTTGGAAAAACGGGAAAAAAATTCACCTCCATATCTCCGAAAGTGCTGAATAGAAAAAATTGAGACATGGCTCATTGGAAAGAACTCTCCAGGGGGAATAAAATAAGTTAATGATGACGTCATCGGTCACGTGGTTCGGCCGCCATCTTGGAAAATCCGAAAAACGTTGCACCTCTATCTCCAAAAGTGCTGAACAGAAAAAATTGAGACATGGCTCATTGGAAAGAACTCTCCAGGGGGAATAAAATATGTTAATGATGTCGTCATCGGTCACGTGGTTCGGCCGCCATCTTGGAAAAACGGCAAAAATTTGCACCACTATATCTCCAAAAGTGCTGAACAGAAAAAAATTGAGACATGGCTCATTGTAAAGAACTCCCGATGGTGAACAAAATATGTTAATGATGACGTCATCAGTCACGTGGTTCGGCCGCCATCTTGGAAAAACCGAAAATATTTGCACTGCTATATCTCCGAAAGTACTGAACAGAAAAAATTGAGACATGGCTCATTGCAAAGAACTCTCCATGGGGAATAAAATATGTTAATGATGATGTCATCAGTCACGTGGTCGGCCGCCATCTTGGAAAAACGGCAAAACTTTGCTCCACTATATCTCCAAAAGTGCTGAACAGAAAAAATTGAGACATGGCTCATTGTAAAGAACTCTCCATGGTGAATAAAATATGTTAATGATGGCGTCATATGTCACGTGGTCGGCGGCCATCTTGGAAAAACGGCAAAACTTTGCACCACTATATCTCCAAAAGTGCTGAACAGAAAAAATTGAGCCATGGCTCATTGTAAAGAAGTCTCCACGGGGAATAAACTATGTTAATGATGATGCCATCGGTTACGTGGTTCGGCCGCCATCTTGGAAAAACCGAAAAACATTGCACCTCCATATCTCCGAAAGTGCTGAATAGAAAGAATTGAGACATGGCTCATTGTAAAGAACTCTCCATGGGAAATAAAATATGTTAATGATGACGTCATCGGTGACGTGGTTCGGCCGCCATCTTGGAAAAACCGAAAAACCTTGCACTTCTATATCTCCGAAAGTACTGAACAGAAAAATTGAGACATGGCTCATTGTAAAGAACTCTCCATGGGGAATAAAATATGTTAATGATGACATCATCAGTCACGTGGTCGGCCGCCATCTTGGAAAAACGGCAAAACTTTGCACCACGAAATCTCCAAAAGTGCTGAACAGAAAAAATTGAGACATGGCTCATTGTAAAGAACTCTCGATGGGGAATAAAATATGTTAATGATGACATCATCAGTCACGTGGTCGGCCGCCATCTTGGAAAAACGGCAAAACTTTGCACCACGAAATCTCCAAAAGTGCTGATCAGAAAAAATTGAGACATGGCTCATTGTAAAGAACTCTCCATGGGGAATAAAATTTGTTAATGATGACGTCATATGTCAGGTGGTTCGGCCGCCATCTTGGAAAAACCGAAAAATTTTGCACCTCCATATCTCTGAATGTGCTGAATAGAAAAAATTGAGACATGGCTCATTGTAAAGAACTCTCCATGGGGAATAAAATATGTTAATGATGATGCCATCGGTCACGTGGTCGGCCGCCATCTTGGAAAAACGGCATAACTTTGCACCACTATATCTCCAAAAGTGCTGAACAGAAAAAATTGAGACATGGCTCATTGTAAAGAACTCTCCATGGGGAATAAAATATGTTAATGATGACGTCACCAGTCACGTGGTTCGGCCGCCATCTTGGAAAAACCGAAAAACTTTGCACCTCCATATCTCCGAAAGTACTGAATAGAAAAAATTGAGACATGGCTCATTGTAAAGAACTCTCCATGGGGAATAAAATATGTTAATGATGATATCATCGGTCACGTGGTTCGGCCGCCATCTTGGAAAAACCGAAAAACTTAGCACCTCCATATCTCCGAAAGTACTGAATAGAAAAAATTGAGACATGGCTCATTGTAAAGAACTCTCCATGGGGAATAAAATATGTTAATGATGATATCATCGGTCACGTGGTTCGGCCGCCATCTTGGAAAAACCGAAAAACTTAGCACCTCTATGTGTCCAAAAGTGCTGAATAGAAAAAATTGAGACATGGCTAATTGTAAAGAATCCTCCATGTGGAATAAAATATGTTAATGATGACGTCATCGGTCACGTGGTTCAGCCGCCATCTTGGAAAAACCAAAAAACCTTGCACCTCGATATCTCCAAAAGTGCTGAATAGAAAAAATTGAGACATGGCTCATTGTAAAGAACTCTCCATGGGGAATAAAATATGTTAATGATGACGTCACCAGTCACGTGGTTCGGCCGCCATCTTGGAAAAACCGAAAAACTTTGCACCTCCATATCTCCGAAAGTACTGAATAGAAAAAATTGAGACATGGCTCATTGTAAAGAACTCTCCATGGGGAATAAAATATGTTAATGATGATATCATCGGTCACGTGGTTCGGCCGCCATCTTGGAAAAACCGAAAAACTTAGCACCTCTATGTGTCCAAAAGTGCTGAATAGAAAAAATTGAGACATGGCTAATTGTAAAGAATCCTCCATGTGGAATAAAATATGTTAATGATGACGTCATCGGTCACGTGGTTCAGCCGCCATCTTGGAAAAACCAAAAAACCTTGCACCTCGATATCTCCAAAAGTGCTGAATAGAAAAAATTGAGACATGGCTCATTGTAAAGAACTCTCCATGGGGAATAAAATATGTTAATGATGACGTCATAGGTGCCTCCCTTATGACGTCATAATTACATTTAACTCTGTCTGCAATATAACAGATGTTCTCAGCTTCATCAGTCGTAATTTCTTTGTAATCTTTGATCCAAACACCACTCATTTTGGTATTTAACTAAAAACAAGTCACATCCAGGAATAAAGATCGACCTGACAAAGAACAATACTAGAGATACTTTCTGACCAGTTTCAGCCATTCTAGAATGTCATTGAACTTTCAACTGAGTCGATTGAATGTTATGAAGGCTGTGTCCACTAGCACTGAGTAGAAAATCAAAGGTTGTGAAGAGTAAGATCACACAAGTGCATTATATGCAAGATGAGATACTATCTTTAATACAGATGCTCAGAACACATGTGCACAACATACTACTCTGTACCAGAAATGTGAAATGTGATATTGAGTGTATGTCAAAACCATATTCTGATTCCCACCGAACTAAAATCACCATGCTGGACGTGTAAAATGTAAATCACATGATGTAAAATCACAAATGATGTAAAATCACACTCATTTTCAGGTATTTTAACAAAGGGTAGTCAACATTGTACAACACTAATCAAGTCACATACAGTATAGTATCACACCAGAGGTCATTGGTGTTACAAGATTCAGATGACGAGATCATTCACTGGTCATGATTGACACCATTGGGTTTAGCAGTTCTAGAGAATTTGATATAGCTTCTGATGAAGAAGTGTATCCAATTTGAAGTGTTGCTGTTCATGTATTTTGAACTCATCTTTCCAGAGACAACCATTCAACCTTTATTGGATCACATACAGATTGATAGACTTGTGACTGTCTCACTGGAGGAAGTTCACATGTATCAATATTTAATTACTGATGTTAATTACAATCAGGTAAATATTTGATAATGTAGCTCTGTCTGGGCTAAGATATGTAATGTACTGTTTGAAATCATAGTATGCTGTCATATATGTCATGCTTGCGGAGAATATCTGCTATAACAACTTACAACGACATCAATTATGTCTCATGAACCATTCATGTACACTCTGTGGTGACAAAAGTCATGTCATGATCAGAATAGTACGTATCATGCACGTCCATGTGAACTTGTTCCGGTTCATTTTTATTGAAATATATGTGATCTATCATTGTACCTCTATCTGTTGTTGCCTGGTTAATACATTGTTTGAATCCATAGCGTTGCATGAGCTTTGTCAACTCTGTTTGTCTTTCGTTTGTCAAATCATCATTGAAGTCACCAAGTATGATTGTTGGCACATGTAACGGCATCAAATCAAGAAGACTACTTAGTTGTAGCAAGAAGGTTTTCATTGGGAATGATGGTTTCCTATAAACTACAGCAACAACAAAACGTGATTTCTGCGTTTCTAAAACTATCGCTTTTGACTCCAATCCTTTCACAGATATCAGTTCTAGTTCTTTAGGTTGCAGATCAGTCAGTGCACATATCATCACTCCGTGCAAATTACCATGATCATGCATGCTTGGAATATTTTGTCTGAAAACTGTATATCCATATTTCTCAGCAAATTCATCAACATTATGATCATCTGTCAGATAGGTTTCAGTGAAACACATAACATCTGTTTCAGCTAAAATTTGATTTTCTCTATGACTCATCAGGTCTGCTAATTTCTCTAGGAAATAATGGATATTTAAGTGACCCACTGTTATCCAGTCAGGTTTGTGCAAGGTCAAAAGATTTAACTCTTCCATTGACAATGTATTAACACGCATTTCATTAATTTCATGTTCCAATTTATCATTAGCTTTTATTCCAGCTGAATCAAAGTCAAGTATATGCAAACCAAGCAGAGTCTTCACTCGACTGAATGCCACATATGCTTGTCCTTTTCCAAATCGTTTTGCACCCTTCATGCTGACAACAATTTCATCCACTGTGAGACCCTGACACTTATGAATTGTTACTGCCCAAGCCAGTGTAAGTGGGAATTGTCTTCTGGAGATTTGCGCTGCCTTCCTGTTTCCTTTTTCAAATTTCCCTTCGTGTCTTTTGATTGGAACTGCATTGGGATATCGGTCTTTCCACTGACTTCCAGAAATAGCACTTGTACCTACATTTTCGTTGTCAAATTTCACCAGAACTATAGCAACTCCTTTGTTTGTATTTTCTATGATACTTTCAACAGTTCCAATTACACCATTAACAAGTCCATCTCCAGTATCCACATTATATGTGAGCATCACTCGTGCACCAATTGCCAAAATGAGAGTCGTATGAAGACCAGCAGTTTCAGAACGTTTCTGTGAAGTTGGTATTCTTTCCAAATTTAGTTGTCCTGTGCTGTCCGTTTTGTCATCTGATGCATGAATGTAAATACGCTGTTTAGGACTTGGTGCAAGTTTCTCCAATTTTGCCATATTCCTGTCATCAACATCACAGTTGAATGCAAATACGTGGAGTACATCGTGTGGGTAATTTGGATCATCTAAACTGATTTCTCTAGATTTCAATACCTCCAGATCTCTATTTGTACATTTCCCAACTCTAACACGGCAAAGCAATTCTGCAAATGCACAGTCATCTTTCTGACGCATAACTTCATCCAACTCATGTATTTTGAACTCTTCTTTCCAGAGACAACCATTCAACCTTTCGACTGGATCACGTACAGGTTGATATATTTGTGACTGTCTCACTGGAGGAAGTTGATACAAATCTCCAACTGCAAGAATACACACATTACCAAAATATATTGAATCTCCAGTAACTCCTTTAATTTCCTCTAGACGCTTGTGGATGTTCAACAACATATCTGATCCAACCATGGAAATTTCATCAATGATAACCAAGTGCAGATGTTCCAGCTTGGATCGTAGAGAATTCCGTTTCTCAAATGACAGATGGTCACCTTCTTTCCCATACTTAGTTGTTCGGAGAAGCAGCGCTGAGTGAACGGTCATTCCTCCAATATTAAATGCAGCAACTCCTGTAGGAGCAGTCAACAACACCGTGACATCTGTTGGTTTTATCCCACCTGACAGTGCTAACAACTTTCTAGTGTCTGAATGTATCAGTTTTATCACATGACTTTTTCCAACACCACCAGGACCACTCAAGAAAAGTCTGTATGGTTTTACAGTTTTACCCTGTTTCATTGCTATTACGGCAGCTTTGCACCACTGTCTGTGATAAAAAACGATCTCTGACTGTTTCACATTGAGTCTACGAATCATTTTTCGATATTCTGAGGGTGACATAAGCTCTCGGTCAGCTTCAGCTTGATAACGTGCTACAAGTTCTGATGTCTGGATACATTTTGGCGATTCAATCATGTTGGCATTTGCATCAAGATCTTCCTGGTCAATATCCCTCTCCACATCAATGTCTTCATTTATATCTTGCAAATTGTTATGCTCAGCACCGGGTGCAATGTTTGCCCATGCGTGTTCCGGTGGTCCATATTCTGCATGATCATGCATAGCTTGATCGATTAGTTCCAAATTTTGTGTGAATTTTGCCTCATTTTCACATATGGCATCGGCAACGGCAAAATAATGAGAAGCATAATCAGGAAAGCCTGCAGTCAGATCAACATCCTCATTTCTCCATGGTAAATATAGCATCAGTTTTGCTCGATAGAAGTTACTGGAGTCTTTTTCAAAACTAAACTTTCTAAATCGAATTACTGCTTCACATCGACGTTTATGCATTGTTCCTTTGCCATCTTTCAACTTGATGTACTTCGGGAGTCTATCTCTGTCAGCTAATCCTGCCTGTTCTTGATCCATTTCTAATACCACAGGAACACTGTCATCTATCTCTTCACCTCTGTCACAATGACTAACCGTATAATTGGCAGCAAAATCAGCAAGGCACAGGTTTTCCAATATGTTAGGTCTTGAAGCATATCTTATGATGATGTTACTTTGGAATATATCCTCATCTCCATCATCCAGATCATCAAGCTCTTTTTGTGGTTTCAGCACAGCTGATCGTTCTGTTTTTGCATCAGTATTGACAAACAACACCTGTCTACTGAATTTCTTCATTGGCATTGACAAAATTCGATACACAGCTTCTTGTGCACTTACTTCACGATGGTTCAAGAATACTGATCCCACACGTCTCAACATTGTTTTGATGTCCTGATCTTTGTATTCTTTGCACACTTGTTTCAATAGCTCTCCTACACCTTTTTCATTCTTGGTCATGTAAGCAGCTACATACATAACACATGCATATGCATCAACAATGAACTGGATATCAATGTTTGCTTGCCATGCTTTCAATACAGTAGGATTGTATGGATTAACATTAACTTCAGAAGGGTTTCTCCTCAGCAGTATATGTTTGCCTTTCTCAGAAACTGGCAACGCATTTGCATAAAGTTCTTCTGGTACATTCGCCATATCCAACAGTTTTGTCATACTAACATTCTTTGGGGTACTTTCATCGGACAATACCTCTTTCACTTTGCTGAGAACACACTTGGCACTTTCCTTGACCAGTTTTGAATTTTGTTCATCTGGTTCTCTGGCAATGATAGTTCTTGAACTCGGTGGTTTTGGGTATTTGAATCGACAACAACCCTTTTTTCTACAGTAAGACGAGTGACTATGGACTTGCAACCTTTCAACTAATGTGTGTAGCACAGGATCATCATCTGGCAGAGCACAAGATACATGTTTGTCCATGAAAGATGCAACAGCTTCATCAGATGCAACATCTAATTTTGGTGCATTTTTTACCCAAAGTAATGTGTGAGCATGAGGAGATCCACGAGCTTGAAATTCTATACGGATCACATAGTCAACAATCTCACCTAGCGGATGAGCATTCGATTTCAGTACATCTCTGAACAAAAGCTCTAATCTGTATTGAAACTGGCGTGCAGCAGTGACAGGGTTTGATCTCAACCACATTGATCTATCTGCAAATGACATAATTTTCACATCATCGTCACTCAGTATTGTACCATACTGTCGAGCTATTGGTTGAATTACATCAGGCCATTGCATGTCGGCAGCAGATACTGTGAAAAACCATGTAGGATTACCTACTTGTCGAACCATGGCGAGTACATCATAAAATACAGTTTGAAAGTAGGCCTGTGTCCCTCTAACATTCTTCAGGATTCTATATGCATGGTCAGATTGTATAAGTCTACTCATGTGTTCAACACTTTTCACCATACCAGCTGTGAGTCTTTTGCCACGAAAGTGTTTGCCACTAGCTCTACGAAACATGAAGTGATTGATATCACTCTGAACTTGTTTGCTTTCAGTAGCATATTGTGCACTAAGGAGATATTCAATTGATTTCGCAAATCGTCCATCTACATCAAGTAGTCTTTGGTTGAAGTATTTTCGTGGAGTTAAATGAATTGGTCGATCAGTTGTCAGTGCATTTGATCCATCTGGATATTTATCTGGATGTGACAATTCCTCAAAATTAGGATCACTCAGAAGTGGCATTGGCTTCTCGTTATCTCCTGGTGCAACACTTATCAATTTGTTTACTAATTCTGGATTTTCATTCATCATGCTGGTTTCATATGGCAAGCCGCAAACTTTAGAAGCTTCTTCAAAAGCATGCTCATCTTCAGCAACTAGTTCCTCATCAGAGTCATCACTTTCTGTGTTTTCCTTAGTCACAGTTGTCTTTCCATCACACGTTTCAGTCTCCAAAGATGATGCCACTCTACTCGTGTCAGACATATTAACATGTTTTTCAAGCACTTCGTCATTTGACAAGGATACACTTGTACCATCGCATACAGAGTATGGCTCAAACACAACATAGTGAGATTGACCAATCAATCCAAGATGAAATTCCTTATCACTGTGATATCTGGAACATACAGTGTGCATGGTAGAGCTTGACGTTGCATGAACATAAACAGTGAATGAAAACATATCTGCCAGTGCCTGTAGTGTTACGTGGTCTCCCCATTGATTTCCATATTGAACTTCATCAATGTACCTTATCCATTGCAACTCTCTTTGTGTTTCGATATCCAGTATTTCCCTGATAGCTCTATCATGTTCCGTTGGTTGCTCAGTATCAGCATTAGACAAATTTTCTGTTGCTATCCTGGCTGATATAAAGTCACGATAATTCTCAGCATTTGTGGTCATGAAATCAGCAACTTGTTCACGCAACAAAACTGGGTTACATGTAGTCACTCCTAGCCTGTCAAGGTGGTAACAAACAGAATAGAACATACAATTGCCATCACGTGGAACGTCAACAATATTCATCCTGTTTTTCCTAGCTAAGACATTCAACTTTGCATAGTCTGTCTGACAATGTTGTGGCAGATCTGACATTGATACATCAATCACAAATGTTGGTTGTTTTTCTTCTGAACAGCCCTGTGCTACACTTTCTGAACTATGGTCAGTAGAGCCAGGTGTTGATTGTGTTTCACACGAACTTTGTTTTCGTTTCTTCAAGCTAGGATCATCACAGCTAATTGCTTGCCAAAGCTCAACGTCATCATGTGCAGCATCACAGGCCCAGTTTTCATTGATTTCAATATTTGTGTAATGAGGGTTGTCTAACTTTAACCTGCGCAAAGCATTCAAAACTCTATCAGCATGTACATAATCATACATATAATGAGAGGAATGTTTCAGACTCCGTTTCAACTTCATGGGCACTATCTGTGATTCAGATGGCAATCGTGGGAACAGTTTACAAACAGCATCTAATTTTGATGGCACGTTAACTGCAGGACCATGTATACCATGTTGTTTTCCTCTTGGTAAACCAACCATTTTCATGAATGGGATTCTTTGCGATATCAATCTTAGTTCCAGCGCATTTAGGTCTTTCAGTTCACGTGGCTGTTGTTGTAGCGACAAGTTATTAGCCTTTGATTGTGCAGGCATTTTTCCTGTCTTCAGAGTCAAATCACATGTTCTACATATCCACTCTTGGCCATCATGCGACTTTAATCTATATGAAAGTACATCATTGAACAAACTGCTGGAACACTTCTTGTATCTATCTTCATTCAAGTGTATAACTGTCATTCTGTACATTAAACGGTGACATGAACAACATATATAATTTGCAGAATCCTTAACATTTTTCAAAAACTCTGAAATCACTGTTTCATTTTCTGGGATTATGTTATTCTTCACTTCTCTAATGATTCTCATTGATTTTTTCACATTTTCCTGTCTCTGTTTTCTATTCTCTGGTGTTTCGTTTTCCCTTGATTCTGTATGTTTCTCTTGATCTGTGTTCTGCCTCAGTTTTCTCTTCTCTGTTGTTTCGTTTTCCCTTGATTCTGTATGTTTCTCTTGATCTGTGTTCTGCCTCAGTTTTCTCTTCTCTGGTGTTTCAACCTCACGAATGTGTTGCATTGAACTTTTCACTGTTCTCTGTCTTTTAACTCTCTTCTCTGTTGTTTCATTTTCCCTTGATTCTGTATGTTTCTCTTGATCTGTGTTCTGCCTCAGTTTTCTCTTCTCTGTTGTTTCGTTTTCCCTTGATTCTGTATGTTTCTCTTGATCTGTGTTCTGCCTCAGTTTTCTCTTCTCTGTTGTTTCGTTTTCCCTTGATTCTGTATGTTTCTCTTGATCTGTGTTCTGCCTCAGTTTTCTCTTCTCTGTTGTTTCGTTTTCCCTTGATTCTGTGTGTTTCCCTTGATCTGTGTTCTGCCTCAGTTTTCTCTTCTCTGTTGTTTCGTTTTCCCTTGATTCTGTGTGTTTCTCTTGATCTGTGTTCTGCCTCAGTTTTCTCTTCTCTGTTGTTTCGTTTTCCCTTGATTCTGTATGTTTCTCTTGATCTGTGTTCTGCCTCAGTTTTCTCTTCTCTGTTGTTTCGTTTTCCCTTGATTCTGTATGTTTCTCTTGATCTGTGTTCTGCCTCAGTTTTCTCTTCTCTGTTGTTTCGTTTTCCCTTGATTCTGTATGTTTCCCTTGATCTGTGTTCTGCCTCAGTTTTCTCTTCTCTGTTGTTTCGTTTTCCCTTGATTCTGTATGTTTCCCTTGATCTGTGTTCTGCCTCAGTTTTCTCTTCTCTGGTGTTTCATTCTCACGCGATTTTCTCATTCTTAACTTAGACTCTTCTCTTCTTTGAGCAGTGCTTTTGCCTTTTGGTTTACCCATGATAAACTTCCGAATTTACAAAAAAATTGGAAGATATTTATATCGATGTGTGCTTAAAATGTAATTTGTGCAGTAAATCAACAAAATCAGACTTTATTTAAAGTCGGTTTTTTTCGTAACTTTTCGTTTTTCTTTAAACCTTTTGTTTAGGACAAAGATGATGTGAAATTTGCTATGGATTTTGGTGACTTTTCTCTTTTTGATGAGGTGCGATGGAGTTTGATAATGGCAGGACCACGCGTGATAACGATATGAAGACTGATACCAGGAACAGCACCTGAAAAGAGAAAAAAAACACAAATAAGAATATTTGTAAGTTTATATTAATTTCTGAATTGGTATTTATTTTACGACGTTTGGACGAAGGCAATTCTACCCGTCATCTAACGCCCTTGCATCGGGTGACACAATTGTGAATTCAGAATTCAGTAAACATGGTTCAGTAGGGAAAACCTCAATTTTTCAACCAGGATGAAAAACAAAACTTGCTTCATGCCGGGCCTGGGTTTGAACACACGGCCCTCCAGTTAGTCTGCTGTATCCGGTTTATAGGAAAATCAGATATGATTTCTTTCATTGCCCTATACCACAAACATGTTATACCTAATAATTAAGCCTGCAGAAGTAATGGTAACTTTGCCCCCAAAACTGTCATTTTAGATCATATAAACCGCCCTAAAATTGGCCCTTTGGATCTGTACGAATGTGTAGCATTCGTACCATGTTCTGTCCCTTTGGATGATTCAACAGCACCCATACTGCTTGGGTACCTAGTAAGGTCCTAAACCTGCTACATGCATGATTAGAAAAGATGATTTTCGAGAAATGATAGAGTTTGAAATTCCAATGATAAAGTCCAATTTGAAGTTTCAGAAAATTCAAAAACAGACAAATTCCAAAAATTATCTACTACTTTGAGGGGAGGAGCCCATACAATCAGTGTAACAAGTATTGAAAGAATCCACAATGAGCTCTTTGAGAAGATACACTTTGAAAAAAGTTGATAAGACACCGGCAGACAGATGACAGACGATGCCGGACGAATGAGTATCGGAAAAGCTCTGCTGACTATCACCACAGCAGATCTAAAAACTCTCACCAAAGTCAGCAGGTGATGTCAAGCGTTCGGCAAACAACTGTTCGGCAAACAAGTACAAAACTGCACCTGCAAAGAAAAAGTGAATATTCTCATCACCAAAAAACAATATTTTCCATTAAGAACAACATTGAAACAATTGAACTAATCATTCGAGCAGTTCCAACCGCTTGAATATTATTTACACAACTGTATTTATTTGCAAATCGCAGATGTAACTTTTGAGATATCAATTAGCTATTTCATAGGTATATTTATACGACAGGGGAACTAAAAATATAACATACAAGCATAGACACATTCAAAGTACATCGCCCCCACTTCAAATAAATAAATATCCTCCAGCGCGGCATTGCCGGGGCACCTTCGGCCTTCGGCGTCCGGCAATACCGCCGTGCAGCTCATAGACACTGTATTGGGAGGGGGCGATGGACAACATATCCTTTGGCGTCCGCTGATGCTGCACCGCGTGCATTGTGTACAAATGCACTTCTGAGGTAAATGTGCACAAATAATACTTCGGAGAGTGACATCGGCGGGCAATGAGATATCGTGTTATATATCGATTTTAGCCCGACAACTCAATGGTGAAAAATCACTTTAAAATTATCTGATCCGGATCCGGATTCGAAACGTCATCAAAATTGAATCACTTCTTTCTTGTCAGACACCCAACCAGTCCACCAAGTTTCGTCCAAATCTGTCCACAACATTTTGAGATATCCCGCTATGTATCGTTTTTGGCCCTATCTCCCAATGGTGAAGAATCACTTAAAAAATGATAGCAGCCGGGTCCGGATCTTCACCAAAATCGAATCATTTCGTCCTTGTCATATATGACATATGCTACCTCTCCGACAGATTCCGTCCAAATCCGCCCACAACTTTTTGAGATATCTTGTTCACAGACAAACAGACATGGGTAACACAGACACAGACACATAACACATCCTTCACCCACCTTCGATAGCAGGGGTAAATATGATTTATGGGTGAATATAATTTATGGGTAAATATGAATTATGAGTGAATGTTATGCCAGTAAATATGGGTAAATATGGCTAAATATTATGCAAGTGACCAAGCGGAGTGTGTGGGAGGGGGGGAGAGGGTGGAGGGGTTGTGGAGGGGGGAGAGGGTGGAGGGGTTGTGGGGAGGGTGAGGGGAGATTTGTAATCGCATCTTTTTGAACTTCTGAATGAAGTGAATGTGTATAAAAAAAGCTTTTCTAAGGTGTATGTGTATATAAAATCTCAGTCTCACAATTTCCTCGCGTGCTTTAGTACGGAGCTCCACCAGGGTTAAGACCGAGTGTCTCAGTAACGTCCTTTCCGGCGTCACCATAGCTACGACTGGGTGGTGTCAGCAACGTCATTTCCGGCGTCACGGTCACGTGCACCAGCGTTTTGCCTCGTCCGGGGCGGGGTGTAATCGATTTGCGTTTCCATGTATAATGCCAGAGCCCGAGGCTGCGTTATCCAAAATATGATGAACGAGAACGGCACTTGGAACATCGCCCCCGCCAGGCTAAGCAGTTTATGTTTGTATGCACTGATAGACCAGATCTGGATTCGGACCTGAACCAAAATCGAATCGGCTTGTTCCTGTCACCGAACCAACTCATCCACCTAGTTTAGTCATAACTCATCCATAATTTTTTAATATCATGTTATAGATATATCGCTTTTGGTTTGATCTCTCAATGGTGAAGAATCACTGAGGAAATTAAATAATTCTTGTAGCCGAATCCATGTCCACATCTTCACCAAAATCACATCGATTCTGCCTTGTCACACCCAACCTGTCCACCAAGTTTCGTCCGAAACTGTCCACAACTTTTTGAGATATCCTGCTGTGCATCGTTTTTGGCCCCATCTCCCAATGGTGCAGAATATTTTTTTTGCACCTCCATATCTCCGAAAGTGCTGAATAGAAAAAATTGAGACATGGCTCAATGTAAAGAACTCTCCATGTGGAATAAAATATGTTAATGATGACGTCATACGTCACGTGGTTCGGCCGCCATCTTGGAAAAACCGAAAAACTTTGCACCTCTATATCTCCGAAAGTGCTGAATAGAAAAAATTGACATGGCTCATTGTAAAGAACTCTCCATGGGGAATAAAATATGTTAATGATGATGCCATTGGTCACGTGATTTGGCCGCCATCTTGGAAAAACGGGAAAACTTTGCACCACTATATCTCCAAAAGCGCAGAATGGAAAAAATTGAGAGATGGCTCATTGTAAAGAACTCTCCATGGGGAATAAAATATGTTAATGATGACGTCATGTATCACGTAGTTCGGCCGCCATATTTGTTCTAAATGGCCGATAAAAAAGTACATTCCGGCAAGTCCTCGGTCTCTGACCGATTTTTCATTTGTTTGTTTGTCTGTTTATCTGTCTGTCTGTGAACAAGATATCTCAAGAAGTTGCGGACCAATTTGGACAACATTTTGCAGAGAGGTCGTGTATGTGAAAACTGTATGTAAAAAGGACGAAATAATTTTGGTGAAGATCTGGATCCAGATACAACAATTTTTTATGTGATTCTTCACCATTGAGAGATGGGGCCAAAAACAAAACATAGCAGGATATCTCAAAAAGTAGTAGATGGATTTGGACGAAACTTGGTGGACGCATTGGGTGCCTGACAAGGACAATTCGATTCGAATTTGGTGAAAATCTGAATATGGATTCGGATATGAGAATTATTTAAATTTTTAAAGTGATTCTTCAACATTGGGAGACAGGGCCAAAAACGATACATAGCAGGATATCTCAATAAGTTATTGATGGATCTGGACGAAACTTGTTGGACAAGTTATGTGTGTGTGACAAGGAAGAGTTAATTCAATTTTGGTGAAGATCTGGTTCCGGATCCAGCGAGGATATGATTCTTCACCATTGAGTGATATGGCCAAAAATGATATACAACAGGATATCTCAAAAAGTTGTGGATGGATGATTTTGATTAAATGTGATTCTTTATTGTGATTTTCTGGTTTACTTTGGGATAAAAAACGTACACTGTTCACCTGGCGCAGGTATGCTCGTGACTGAGTGCCGTTCTAGTTATTTTCTGTTTTTCTTGCTTCCTTTGGCTTTTGCATGCTTTAGTGCTTTAATAATAATAATAATAATACATTTATTTTATATAGCGCTTTTCAAGAAGCCCAAAGACGCTTAATTAGCATGCTTTTACTCATGCGTTGTGCACAGTATTTCACAATAATTCCTTATTAACCCTCTCTCTTTCTCACCCACCCCTCTCTCTCTCTCTCTCTCTCTCATCCACCCCCCCCCCCACCTCTCTCTCTCTCATCCACCCCCCCTCTCTCTCCCACCAGTCTCTCTATGCCCCACCCCCACCCCCCCTCTCTCTCCCACCAGTCTCTCTCTCTCTCCTCCTCTCTTCCTCTCTCTTCCTCTCTTCCTCTCTTCCTCTCTCTTCCTCTCTCTTCCTCTCTCTTCCTCTCTCTCTCTTCCTCTCTCTCTCTCTTCCTCTCTCTCTTTCTTCCTCTCTCTCTCTCTTCCTCTCTCTCTCTCTTCCTCTCTCTCTCTCTTCCTCTCTCTCTCTCTCTTCCTCTCTCTCTCTCTCTCTTCCTCTCTCTCTCTCTTCCTCTCTCTCTCTCTTCCTCTCTCTCTCTCTTCCTCTCTCTCTCTTCCTCTCTCTCTTCCTCTCTCTCTCTCTTCCTCTCTCTCTCTTCCTCTCTCTCCCACCCTCTCTCTCTCTTCCTCTCTCTCTTCCTCTCTCTCTCTCTCCCACCCTCTCTCTCCTTCTCTCCTTCTCTCCCCCTCTCTCTCTGTCTCTGTGCCACCCCTCCCTCCCTCTCTCTCTCTCTCTCTCACTCCCTCTCTCCCACCCCTCTCTCTCTCCTTCTCTCCCTCTCTCTCCCTCCCCCCTCCCTCTCTCTCTCTCTCCCACTTCTCTCTCTCCCTCTCTCCCACCTCTCTCTCTCTCTCGCACTCCTCTCTCCCTCTCTCCCACCCCTCTCTCTCCTTCTCTCCCACCCCCCTCTCTCTCTCTCTCTCTCTCTGTCCCACCCCTCCTTCCCTCTTTCTCTCTCTCTCCTTCTCTCTCTCTCTCTCTCTCTCTCTCTCTCTCTCTCTCTCACACCCTCTCTCTCTCTCTCTCCCCGTCTCCCACCCATATCAAGCCAATGAAGCCTTTGTCACCCCTGTGTGAAGCGGGGCCATCGCCGTGAAATATAAAACACACAGGAAATGGTACATTGTGCCGAGGCGCGGCGGTGATGGTCATGGTTAACCCTCGGCCAGGCAAAGATCCCCGGAGGGTTAAACAGCACGGTGAAGTCTGCATGGCCGTTTTGTACGTTGCTCTTGTGGGGATGGTAGCCTTCGTGAGGATGGTCACCCAAGAGGTATAAATCTAACCAGCGACATTCATTTTGAGGCTACTCTAGTTAGATCTTTGCGATTATTGTCAGTTGTTCCTCCCCGTTTATAATCTATGATTCTGCACAGTGCACTTTATTCTTCCAAAACTAAACCATAAGAGTGTATTTTTAAGTGACATCATATCGACCGGGGCCTCCACCTGACCAGGCGTGGTGTTATTATCATGCCAGGTTCGGACAGAAGGCCCGGACATGCCAACCCCCGTGCACCTTCGGTAAGTCGGGAAAACGGCCGGGCCGGCGTTCATTACCAGCCATGAGCGCCGGCCACACGGGCAACTTACTTTTCATCAGGGACAAAGCGTCCGGACGGCGCTTCCTGTGTGACACCGGCGCCCAACTGAGCATCATACCCGCCTCCGATCAGGACAGGCAGTCCGCGGTTTGCGGCCCCTCCTTGGTTGCGGCCAACGGATCGGCCATCCGCACCTTCGGCCCGTGCAACGTCACCCTCTGCTTCGGCAGCCAATGCTTTAATTGGACTTTTGTAACCGCAAGCGTGCCCATGGCTCTGCTAGGCGCCGACTTCCTCTGCGCACACGGGCTGCTGGTTGATGTCAAATGGCGTCGCCTCGTCAACGCCGAGACTTTCAGCTCCTGCAAAAGGAAATGGGGTTTCCTGCACCAACACAAGTGTGAAAAGTGGTTTCCTTCACTAACACATGTGCGAAAAGTGGGTTTTCAACACTATCACAAGTGCGAAAAGTCGTTTCCTTCACCAACACCAGTGCGAAAAGTGCTTTTTCAACACTAACATAAGTGCAAAAGTGGTTTCCTGCACCAACACAAGTGCGAAAAGTGGTTTTTCAACACTAACACAAGTGCAAAAAGTGGTTTTTCCACACTAATACAAGTGCAAAAGTGGATTCCTGCACCAACACAAGTGCGAAAAGTGGTTTTTCAACACTAACACAAGTGCGAAAAGTGGTATCCTTCATTAACACATGTGCGAAAAGTGGGTTTTCAACACTAACACAAGTGCGAAAAGTGGTTTCCTTCACCAACACCAGTGCGAAAAGTGGTTTTTCAACACTAACACAAGTGCGAAAAGTGGTTTTTCCACACTAACACAAGTGCAAAAGTGGTTTCCTGCACCAACACAGGTGCGAAAAGTGGGTTTTCCACACTAACACAAGTGCAAAAGTGGTTTCCTGCACCAACACAAGTGCGAAAAGTGGTTTTTCAACACTAACACAAGTGCGAAAAGTGGGTTTTCCACACTAATACAAGTGCAAAAGTGGTTTCCTTCACTAACGCATGTGCAAAAAGTGGTTTTTCAACACTAACACAAGTGCAAAAAGTGGTTTCCTGCACCAACACAAGTGCGAAAAGTGGGTTTTCAACACTAACACAAGTGCGAAAAGTGGTTTCCTTCACTAACACATGTGCGAAAAGTGGGTTTTCAACACTAACACAAGTGCGAAAAGTGGTTTCCTTCACCAACACCAGTGCGAAAAGTGGATTTTCAACACTAACACAAGTGCGAAAAGTGGTTTCCTTCACTAACACATGTGCGAAAAGTGGGTTTTCAACATTAACACAAGTGCGAAAAGTGGTTTTTCCACACTAACACAAGTGCGAAAAGTGGTTTTTCAACACTATCACAAGTGCAAAAAGTGGTTTTTCAACACAAACACAAGTGTCAAAACTAGTTTTTCCACACTAATATAAGTGCAAAAGTGGTTTCCTACACCAACACAAGTGCGAAAAGTGGTTTTTCAACACTAACACAAGTGCGAAAAGTGGTTTTTCAACACTATCACAAGTGCAAAAAGTGTTTTTTCCACAATAATACAAGTGCAAAAGTGGTTTCCTGCACCAACACAAGTGCGAAAAGTGGTTTCCTTCACTAACTAACACATGTGCGAAAAGTGGTTTTTCCTCACTGATACAAGTGCAAAAGTGGTGTCCTGCACCAACACAAGTGCGAAAAGTGGTTTTTCAACACTAACACAAGTGCGAAAAGTGGTTTTTCCACACTAATACAAGTGCAAAAGTGGTTTCCTTCACTAACACATGTGCGAAAAGTGGTTTTTCAACACTAACACAAGTGCGAAAAGTGGTTTTTCAACACTATCACAAGTGCAAAAGTGGTTTTTCCACACTAATACAAGTGCAAAAGTGGTTTTTCCTCACTAATACAAGTGCAAATGTGGTGTCCTGCACCAACACAAGTGCGAAAAGTGGTTTTTCAACACTAACAAAAGTGCGAAAAGTGGTTTTTCCACACTAATACAAGTGCAAAAGTGGTTTCCTTCACTAACACATGTGCGAAAAGTGGTTTTTCAACACTAACACAAGTGCGAAAAGTGGTTTTTCAACACTATCACAAGTGCGAAAAGTGGTTTTTCCACACTAACACAAGTGCAAAAGTGGTTTTTCAACACCAACACAAGTGTGAAAAGTGGTTTTTCAACACTAACACAAGTGCGAAAAGTGGTTTCCTACACCAACACAAGTGGGAAAAGTGGATTTTCAACACTAACACAAGTGCGAAAAGTGGTTTTGCCACACTAATACAAGTGCAAAAGTGGTTTCCTTCACTAACACATGTGCGAAAAGTGGGTTTTCAACACTAACACAAGTGCGAAAAGTGGTTTCCTTCACCAACACCAGTGCAAAAAGTGGGTTTTCAACACTAACACAAGTGTGAAAAGTGGTTTCCTTCACTAACACATGTGCAAAAAGTGGTTTTTCAACACTAACACAAGTGCGAAAAGTGGTTTCCTTCACTAACACATGTGCGAAAGGTGGGTTTTCAACACTAACACAAGTGCGAAAAGTGGTTTCCTTCACTAACACATGTGCGAAAAGTGGGTTTTCAACACGAACACAATTGCGAAAAGTGGTTTTTCAACACCAACACAAGTGCGAAACTAGTTTTTCAGCACTAACACAAGTGCGAAAAGTGGTTTCCTACACCAACACAAGTGGGAAAAGTGGATTTTCAACACTAACACAAGTGCGAAAACTAGTGTTTCAACACTAATACAAGTGGAAAAGTGGTTTCCTGCACCAACACAAGTGCGAAAACTAGTTTTTCAACACTAACACAAGTGCGAAAAGTGGTTTCCTACACCAACACAAGTGCGAAAAGTGGTTTTTCAACACTAACACAAGTGCGAAAAGTGGTTTTTCCACACTAAAACAAGTGTAAAAGTGGCTTCCTGCACCAACACAAGTGCGAAAAGTGGTTTCCTTCACTAACACATGTGCGAAAAGTGGGTTTTCAACACTATCACAAGTGCGAAAAGTGGTTTCCTTCACCAACACCAGTGCGAAAAGTGTTTTTTCAACACTATCACAAGTGCGAAAAGTGGTTTCCTGCACCAACACAGGTGCGAAAAGTGGTTTCCTTCACTAACACATGTGCGAAAAGTGGGTTTTCCACACTAATACAAGTGCAAAAGTGGTTTCCTGCACTAAGACAAGTGCGAAAAGTGGTTTTTCAACACTAACACAAGTGCGAAAAGTGGTTTTTCCACACTAATACAAGTGCAAAAGTGGTTTCCTTCACTAACACATGTGCGAAAAGTGGTTTTTCAACACTAACACAAGTGCGAAAAGTGGTTTCCTGCACCAACACAAGTGCGAAAAGTGGGTTTTCAACACTAACACAAGTGCGAAAAGTGGTTTCCTTCACCAACATCAGTGCGAAAAGTGGTTTTTCAACACTAACACAAGTGCGAAAAGTGGTTTTTCCACACTAATACAAGTGCAAAAGTGGTTTCCTGCACCAACACAAGTGCGAAAAGTGGTTTTTCAACACTAACACAAGTGCGATAATTGGTTTCCTTCACTAACACATGTGCGAAAAGTGGGTTTTCAACACTAACACAAGTGCGAAAAGTGGTTTCCTTCACCAACACATGTGCGAAAAGTGGGTTTTCAACACTAACACAAGTGCGAAAAGTGGTTTTTCCACACTAACACAAGTGCGAAAAGTGGTTTTTCAACACTATCACAAGTGCAAAAAGTGGTTTTTCAACACAAACACAAGTGTCAAAACTCGTTTTTCAACACTAGCACAAGTGCGAAAAGTGGTTTCCTACACCAACACATGTGCGAAAAGTGGATTTTCAACACGAACACAAGTGCGAAAAGTGGTTTCCTTCACTAACACATGTGCGAAAAGTGGGTTTTCAACACTAACATAAGTGCGAAAAGTGGTTTTTCAACACTAACACAAGCGCGAAAAGTGGTTTTCCACACTAATACAAGTGCAAAAGTGGTTTCCTGCACCAAAACAAGTGCGAAAAGTGGTTTTTCAACACTAACACAAGTGCGAAAAGTGGTTTTTCAACACTAACACAAGTGCGAAAAGTGGTTTTTCAACACTAATACAAGTGCAAAAGTGGTTTCCTGCACCAACACAAGTGCGAAAAGTGGGTTTTCAACACTAACATAAGTGCGAAAAGTGGTTTTTCAACACTAACACAAGTGCGAAAAGTGGTTTTTCCACACTAATACAAGTGCAAAAGTGGTTTCCTGCACCAAAACAAGTGCGAAAAGTGGTTTTTCAACACTAACACAAGTGCGAAAAGTGGTTTTTCAACACTAACACAAGTGCGAAAAGTAGTTTTTCCACACTAATACAAGTGCAAAAGTGGTTTCCTGCACCAACACAAGTGCGAAAAGTATTTTCCTTCACTAACACATGTGCGAAAAGTGGGTTTTCATTACTATCACAAGTGCGAAAAGTGGTTTTTCAACACTAACACAAGTGCGAAAAGTGGTTTTTCCACACTAATACAAGTGCAAAAGTGGTTTCCTGCACCAACACACGTGCGAAAAGTATTTTCCTTCACTAACACATGTGCGAAAAGTGGGTTTTCATTACTATCACAAGTGCGAAAAGTGGTTTTTCCACACTAATACAAGTGCAAAAGTGGTTTCCTGCACCAACACAAGTGCGAAAAGTGGTTTTTCAACACTAACACAAGTGCGAAAAGTGGTTTTTCAACACTAACACAAGTGCGAAAAGTGGTTTTCCACACTAATACAAGTGCAAAAGTGGTTTCCTTCACTAACACATGTGCGAAAAGTGGGTTTTCAACACTAACACAAGTGCAAAAAGTGGTTTCCTTCCCTAACACATGTGCGAAAAGTGGGTTTTCAACACTAACACAAGTGCGAAAAGTGGTTTTTCAACACCAACACAAGTGCGAAAACTAGTTTTTCAACACTAACACAAGTGCGAAAAGTGGTTTCCTACACCAACACAAGTGGGAAAAGTGGATTTTCAACACTAACACAAGTGCGAAAACTAGTGTTTCAACACTAATACAAGTGGAAAAGTGGTTTCCTGCACCAACACAAGTGCGAAAACTAGTTTTTCAACACTAACACAAGTGCGAAAAGTGGTTTCCTTCACTAACACATGTGCGAAAAGTGGGTTTTCAACACTATCACAAGTGCGAAAAGTGGTTTCCTTCACCAACACCAGTGCGAAAAGTGTTTTTTCAACACTATCACAAGTGCGAAAAGTGGTTTCCTGCACCAACACAGGTGCGAAAAGTGGTTTTTCAACACCAACACAAGTGCGAAAAGTGGTTTTTCCACACTAATACAAGTGCAAAAGTGGTTTCCTGCACCAACACAAGTGCGAAAAGTGGTTTCCTTCACTAACACATGTGCGAAAAGTTGGTTTTCCACACTAATACAAGTGCAAAAGTGGTTTCCTGCACCAACACAAGTGCAAAAAGTTGTTTTTCAACACTAACACAAGCGTGAAAAGTGGTTTTTCCACACTAATACAAGTGCAAAAGTGGTTTCCTTCACTAACACATGTGCGAAAAGTGGTTTTTCAACACTAACACAAGTGCGAAAAGTGGTTTCCTGCACCAACACAAGTGCGAAAAGTGGGTTTTCAACACTAACACAAGTGCGAAAAGTGGTTTCCTTCACTAACACATGTGCGAAAAGTGGGTTTTCAACACTAACACAAGTGCGAAAAGTGGTTTCCTTCAACAACACCAGTGCGAAAAGTGTTTTTTCAACACTATCACAAGTGCGAAAAGTGGTTTCCTGCAACAACACAGGTGCGAAAAGTGGTTTTTCAACACCAACACAAGTGCGAAAAGTGGTTTTTCCACACTAATACAAGTGCAAAAGTGGTTTCCTGCACCAACACAAGTGCGAAAAGTGGTTTCCTTCACTAACACATGTGCGAAAAGTTGGTTTTCCACACTAATACAAGTGCAAAAGTGGTTTCCTGCATCAACACAAGTGCAAAAAGTGGTTTTTCAACACTAACACAAGCGCGAAAAGTGGTTTTTCCACACTAATACAAGTGCAAAAGTGGTTTCCTTCACTAACACATGTGCGAAAAGTAGTTTTTCAACACTAACACAAGTGCGAAAAGTGGTTTCCTGCACCAACACAAGTGCGAAAAGTGGTTTTCAACACTAACACAAGTGCGAAAAGTGGTTTCCTTCACTAACACATGTGCGAAAAGTGGGTTTTCAACACTAACACAAGTGCGAAAAGTGGTTTCCTTCACCAACATCAGTGCGAAAAGTGGTTTTTCAACACTAACACAAGTGCGAAAAGTGGTTTTTCAACACTAACACAAGTGCGAAAAAGTGGTTTTTCCACACTAATACAAGTGCAAAAGTGGTTTCCTGCACCAACACAAGTGCGAAAAGTGGTTTTTCAACACTAACACAAGTGCGAAAAGTGGTTTCCTTCACTAACACATGTGCGAAAAGTGGGTTTTCAACACTAACACAAGTGCGAAAAGTGGTTTCCTTCACCAACATCAGTGCGAATCAACACTAACACAAGTGCGAAAAGTGGTTTTTCCACACTAATACAAGTGCAAAAGTGGTTTCCTGCACCAACACAAGTGCGAAAAGTGGTTTTTCAACACTAACACAAGTGCGAAAAGTGGTTTCCTTCACTAACACATGTGCGAAAAGTGGGTTTTCAACACTAACACAAGTGCGAAAAGTGGTTTCCTTCACCAACACATGTGCGAAAAGTGGGTTTTCAACACTAACACAAGTGCGAAAAGTGGTTTTTCCACACTAACACAAGTGCGAAAAGTGGTTTTTCAACACTATCACAAGTGCAAAAAGTGGTTTTTCAACACAAACACAAGTGTCAAAACTAGTTTTTCAACACTAGCACAAGTGCGAAAAGTGGTTTCCTACACCAACACAAGTGGGAAAAGTGGATTTTCAACACTAACACAAGTGCGAAAAGTGGTTTCCTTCACTAACACATGTGCGAAAAGTGGGTTTTCAACACTAACATAAGTGCGAAAAGTGGTTTTTCAACACTAACACAAGTGCGAAAAGTGGTTTTTCCACACTAATACAAGTGCAAAAGTGGTTTCCTGCACCAAAACAAGTGCGAAAAGTGGTTTTTCAACACTAACACAAGTGCGAAAAGTGGTTTTTCAACACTAACACAAGTGCGAAAAGTGGTTTTTCAACACTAATACAAGTGCAAAAGTGGTTTCCTGCACCAACACAAGTGCAAAAAGTGGGTTTTCAACACTAACATAAGTGCGAAAAGTGGTTTTTCAACACTAACACAAGTGCGAAAAGTGGTTTTTCCACACTAATACAAGTGCAAAAGTGGTTTCCTGCACCAAAACAAGTGCGAAAAGTGGTTTTTCAACACTAACACAAGTGCGAAAAGTGGTTTTTCAACACTAACACAAGTGCGAAAAGTAGTTTTTCCACACTAATACAAGTGCAAAAGTGGTTTCCTGCACCAACACAAGTGTGAAAAGTATTTTCCTTCACGAACACATGTGCGAAAAGTGGGTTTTCATTACTATCACAAGTGCGAAAAGTGGTTTTTCAACACTAACACAAGTGCGAAAAGTGGTTTTTCCACACTAATACATGTGCAAAAGTGGTTTCCTGCACCAACACACGTGCGAAAAGTATTTTCCTTCACTAACACATGTGCGAAAAGTGGGTTTTCATTACTATCACAAGTGCGAAAAGTGGTTTTTCCACACTAATACAAGTGCAAAAGTGGTTTCCTGCACCAACACAAGTGCGAAAAGTGGTTTTTCAACACTAACACAAGTGCGAAAAGTGGTTTTTCAACACTAACACAAGTGCGAAAAGTGGTTTTTCCACACTAATACAAGTGCAAAAGTGGTTTCCTTCACTAACACATGTGCGAAAAGTGGGTTTTCAACACTAACACAAGTGCAAAAAGTGGTTTCCTTCCCTAACACATGTGCGAAAAGTGGGTTTTCAACACTAACACAAGTGCGAAAAGTGGTTTTTCAACACCAACACAAGTGCGAAAACTAGTTTTTCAACACCAACACAAGTGCGAAAAGTGGTTTCCTACACCAACACAAGTGGGAAAAGTGGATTTTCAACACTAACACAAGTGCGAAAACTAGTGTTTCAACACTAATACAAGTGGAAAAGTGGTTTCCTGCACCAACACAAGTGCGAAAACTAGTTTTTCAACACTAACACAAGTGCGAAAAGTGGTTTCCTGCACCAACACAGGTGCGAAAAGTGGTTTTTCAACACCAACACAAGTGCGAAAAGTGGTTTTTCCACACTAATACAAGTGCAAAAGTGGTTTCCTGCACCAACACAAGTGCGAAAAGTGGTTTCCTTCACGAACACATGTGCGAAAAGTGGTTTTTCAACACTAACACAAGTGCGAAAAGTGGTTTCCTGCACCAACACAAGTGCGAAAAGTGGGTTTTCAACACTAACACAAGTGCGAAAAGTGGTTTCCTTCACTAACACATGTGCGAAAAGTGGGTTTTCAACACTAACACAAGTGCGAAAAGTGGTTTCCTTCAACAACACCAGTGCGAAAAGTGTTTTTTCAACACTATCACAAGTGCGAAAAGTGGTTTCCTGCAACAACACAGGTGCGAAAAGTGGTTTTTCAACACCAACACAAGTGCGAAAAGTGGTTTTTCCACACTAATACAAGTGCAAAAGTGGTTTCCTGCACCAACACAAGTGCGAAAAGTGGTTTCCTTCACGAACACATGTGCGAAAAGTTGGTTTTCCACACTAATACAAGTGCAAAAGTGGTTTCCTGCATCAACACAAGTGCAAAAAGTGGTTTTTCAACATTAACACAAGCGCGAAAAGTGGTTTTTCCACACTAATACAAGTGCAAAAGTGGTTTCCTTCACTAACACATGTGCGAAAAGTAGTTTTTCAACACTAACACAAGTGCGAAAAGTGGTTTCCTGCACCAACACAAGTGCGAAAAGTGGGTTTTCAACACTAACACAAGTGCGAAAAGTGGTTTCCTTCACTAACACATGTGCGAAAAGTGGGTTTTCAACACTAACACAAGTGCGAAAAGTGGTTTCCTTCACCAACATCAGTGCGAAAAGTGGTTTTTCAACACTAACACAAGTGCGAAAAGTGGTTTTTCAACACTAACACAAGTGCGAAAAGTGGTTTTTCCACACTAATACAAGTGCAAAAGTGGTTTCCTGCACCAACACAAGTGCGAAAAGTGGTTTTTCAACACTAACACAAGTGCGAAAAGTGGTTTCCTTCACTAACACATGTGCGAAAAGTGGGTTTTCAACACTAACACAAGTGCGAAAAGTGGTTTTTCCACACTAATACAAGTGCAAAAGTGGTTTCCTGCACCAAAACAAGTGCGAAAAGTGGTTTTTCAACACTAACACAAGTGCGAAAAGTGGTTTTTCAACACTAATACAAGTGCAAAAGTGGTTTCCTGCACCAACACAAGTGCAAAAAGTGGGTTTTCAACACTAACATAAGTGCGAAAAGTGGTTTTTCAACACTAACACAAGTGTGAAAAGTGGTTTTTCCACACTAATACAAGTGCAAAAGTGGTTTCCTGCACCAAAACAAGTGCGAAAAGTGGTTTTTCAACACTAACACAAGTGCGAAAAGTGGTTTTTCAACACTAACACAAGTGCGAAAAGTAGTTTTTCCACACTAATACAAGTGCAAAAGTGGTTTCCTGCACCAACACAAGTGCGAAAAGTATTTTCCTTCACTAACACATGTGCGAAAAGTGGGTTTTCATTACTATCACAAGTGCGAAAAGTGGTTTTTCAACACTAACACAAGTGCGAAAAGTGGTTTTTCCACACTAATACATGTGCAAAAGTGGTTTCCTGCACCAACACACGTGCGAAAAGTATTTTCCTTCACTAACACATGTGCGAAAAGTGGGTTTTCATTACTATCACAAGTGCGAAAAGTGGTTTTTCCACACTAATACAAGTGCGAAAAGTGGTTTTTCAACACTATCACAAGTGCAAAAAGTGGTTTTTCCACACTAATACAAGTGCAAAAGTGGTTTCCTGCACCAACACAAGTGCGAAAAGTGGTTTTTCAACACTAACACAAGTGCGAAAAGTGGTTTTTCAACACTAACACAAGTGCGAAAAGTGGTTTTTCCACACTAATACATGTGCAAAAGTGGTTTCCTGCACCAACACAAGTGCGAAAAGTGTTTTTTCAACACTAACACAAGTGCGAAAAGTGGTTTTTCAACACTAACACAAGTGCGAAAAGTGGTTTTTCCACACTAATACAAGTGCAAAAGTGGTTTCCTGCACCAACACAAGTGCGAAAAGTGGTTTTTCAACACTAACACAAGTGCAAAAAGTGTTTTTTCAACACTATCACAAGTGCAAAAAGTGTTTATTCCACACTAACACAAGTGCAAAAGTGGTTTCCTGCACCAACACAAGTGCGAAAAGTGGATTTTCAACACTAACACAAGTGCGAAAAGTGGGTTTACAACACTAACACAAGTGCGAAAAGTGGTTTTTCAACACTAACACAAGTGCGAAAAGTGGTTTTTCAACACTAACACAAGTGCGAAAAGTGGTTTTTCAACACTATCACAGGTGCAAAAAGTGGTTTTCCACACTAATACAAGTGCAAAAGTGGTTTCCTGCACCAACACAAGTGCGAAAAGTGGTTTTTCAACACTAACACAAGTGCGAAAAGTGGTTTTTCAACACTAACACAAATGCGAAAAGTGGTTTTCCACACTAATACAAGTGCAAAAGTGGTTTCCTGCACCAACACAAGTGCAAAAAGTGGTTTTTCAACACTAACACAAGTGCAAAAAGTGGTTTTTCAACACTAACACAAGTGTGAAAAGTGGTTTTTCAACACTATCACAGGTGCAAAAAGTGGTTTTTCCACACTAATACAAGTGCAAAAGTGGTTTCCTGCACCAACACAAGTGCGAAAAGTGGTTTTTTCCACACTAATACAAGTGCAAAAGTGGTTTCCTGCACCAACACAAGTGCGAAAAGTGGTTTTCCACACTAATACAAGTGCAAAAGTGGTTTCCTGCACCAACACAAGTGCGAATAGTGGTTTTTCAACACTAACACAAGTGCGAAAAGTGGTTTTTCAACACTAACACAAGTGCGAAAAGTGGTTTTTCCACACTAATACAAGTGCAAAAGTGGTTTCCTGCACCAACACAAGTGCGAAAAGTGGTTTTTCAACACTAACACAAGTGCAAAAAGTGTTTTTTCAACACTATCACAAGTGCAAAAAGTGTTTTTTCCACACTAACACAAGTGCAAAAGTGGTTTCCTGCACCAACACAAGTGCAAAAGGTGGGTTTTCAACACTAACACAAGTGCGTAAAGTGGTTTTTCAACACTAACACAAGTGCGAAAAGTGGTTTTTCAACACTAACACAAGTGCGAAAAGTCGTTTTTCAACACTATCACAAGTGCAAAAAGTGTTTTTTCCACACTAATACAAGTGCAAAAGTGGTTTCCTGCACCAACACAAGTGCGAAAAGTCGTTTTTCAACACTAACACAAGTGCAAAAAGTGGTTTTTCAACACTATCACAAGTGCAAAAAGTGTTTTTTCCACACTAATACAAGTGCAAAAGTGGTTTCCTGCACCAACACAAGTGCGAAAAGTGGTTTTTCAACACTAACACAAGTGCGAAAAGTGGTTTTTCAACACTATCACAAGTGCAAAAAGTGGTTTCTTAGACCTACAGAAGTGCGAAAAGTGGTTTTTCAACACTAACACAAGTGCGAAAAGTGGTTTTTCAACACTAACACAAGTGCGAAAAGTGGTTTCCTACACCAACACAAGTGCGAAAAGTGGTTTCCTACACCAACACAAGTGCGAAAAGTGGTTTTCCAACACTAACACAAGGGCGAAAAGTGGTTTTTCAACACTATCACAAGTGCAAAAAGTGTTTTTTCCACACTAACACAAGTGCGAAAAGTGGTTTTTCAACACTATCACAAGTGCAAAAAGTGTTTTTTCCACACTAATACAAGTGCAAAAGTGGTTTTTCAACACTAACACAACTGCAAAAAGTGGTTTTTCAACACTAACACAAGTGCGAAAAGTGGTTTTTCCACACTAATACAAGTGCAAAAGTGGTTTCCTGCACCAACACAAGTGCGAAAAGTAGTTTTTCAACACTAACACAAGTGCGAAAAGTGGTTTTTCAACACTAACACAAGTGCGAAAAGTGGTTTTTCCACACTAATACAAGTGCAAAAGTGGTTTCCTGCACCAACACAAGTGCGAAAAGTGGTTTTTCAACACTATCAGAAGTGCAAAATGTGGTTTCCTTCACTAACACAAGTGCGAAAAGTGGTTTTTCAACACTAACACAAGTGCGAAAAGTGGTTTTTCAACACTATCACAGGTGCAAAAAGTGGTTTTCCACACTAATACAAGTGCAAAAGTGGTTTCCTGCACCAACACAAGTGCGAAAAGTCGTTTTTCAACACTAACACAAGTGCGAAAAGTGGTTTTTCAACACTAACACAAGTGCGAAAAGTGGTTTTTCAACACTAACACAAGTGTGAAAAGTGGTTTTTCAACACTATCACAGGTGCAAAAAGTGGTTTTTCCACACTAATACAAGTGCAAAAGTGGTTTCCTGCACCAACACAAGTGCGAAAAGTGGTTTTTCAACACTAACACAAGTGCGAAAAGTGGTTTTTCAACACTAACACAAGTGCGAAAAGTGGTTTTTCAACACTAACACAAGTGCGAAAAGTGGTTTTTTCCACACTAATACAAGTGCAAAAGTGGTTTCCTGCACCAACACAAGTGCGAAAAGTGGTTTTCCACACGAATACAAGTGCAAAAGTGGTTTCCTGCACCAACACAAGTGCGAAAAGTGGTTTTTCAACACTAACACAAGTGCGAAAAGTGGTTTTTCAACACTAACACAAGTGCGAAAAGTGGTTTTTCCACACTAATACATGTGCAAAAGTGGTTTCCTGCACCAACACAAGTGCGAAAAGTGGTTTTTCAACACTAACACAAGTGCAAAAAGTGGTTTTTCAACACTATCACAAGTGCAAAAAGTGTTTTTTCCACACTAATACAAGTGCAAAAGTGGTTTCCTGCACCAACACAAGTGCGAAAAGTGGTTTTTCAACACTAACACAAGTGCGAAAAGTGGTTTTTCAACACTATCACAAGTGCAAAAAGTGGTTTCTTAGACCTACAGAAGTGCGAAAAGTGGTTTTTCAACACTAACACAAGTGCGAAAAGTGGTTTTTCAACACTAACACAAGTGCGAAAAGTGGTTTCCTACACCAACACAAGTGCAAAAAGTGGTTTTCCAACACTAACACAAGGGCGAAAAGTGGTTTTTCAACACTATCACAAGTGCAAAAAGTGTTTTTTCCACACTAACACAAGTGCGAAAAGTGGTTTTTCAACACTATCACAAGTGCAAAAAGTGTTTTTTCCACACTAATACAAGTGCAAAAGTGGTTTTTCAACACTAACACAAGTGCAAAAAGTGGTTTTTCAACACTAACACAAGTGCGAAAAGTGGTTTTTCCACACTAATACAAGTGCAAAAGTGGTTTCCTGCACCAACACAAGTGCGAAAAGTAGTTTTTCAACACTAACACAAGTGCGAAAGTGGTTTTTCAACACTAACACAAGTGCGAAAAGTGGTTTTTCCACACTAATACAAGTGCAAAAGTTGTTTCCTACACCAACACAAGTGGTTTCCTGCACCAACACAAGTGCGAAAAGTGGTTTTTCAACACTAACACAAGTGCAAAAAGTGGTTTTTCAACACTAACACAAGTGCGAAAAGTGGTTTTTCAACACTAACACAAGTGCGAAAAGTGTTTTTTCCACACTAATACAAGTGCAAAAGTGGTTTCCTGCAACAACACAAGTGCGAAAAGTGGTTTTTCAACACTAACACAAGTGCGAAAAGTGGTTTTTCCACACTAATACAAGTGCAAAAGTGGTTTCCTGCACCAACACAAGTGCGAAAAGTGGTTTTTCAACACTAACACAAGTGCGAAAAGTGGTTTTTCAACACTATCACAAGTGCAAAAAGTGTTTTTTCCACAATAATGCAAGTGCAAAAGTGGTTTTTCAACACTAACACAAGTGCGAAAAGTGGTTTTTCAACACTAACACAAGTGCGAAAAGTGGTTTTTCCACACTAATACAAGTGCAAAAGTGGTTTCCTGCACCAACACAAGTGCGAAAAGTGGTTTTTCAACACTAACACAAGTACGAAAAGTCGTTTTTCAACACTATCACAAGTGCAAAAAGTGTTTTTTCCACACTAATACAAGTGCAAAAGTGGTTTCCTGCACCAACACAAGTGCGAAAAGTGGTTTTTCAACACTAACACAAGTGCGAAAAGTGGTTTTTCAACACTATCACAAGTGAAAAAAGTGTTTTTTCCACACTAATACAAGTGCAAAAGTGGTTTCCTGCACCAACACAAGTGCGAAAAGTGGTTTTTCAACACTAACACAGGTGCGAAAAGTGGTTTCTCAACACTAACACAAGTGCGAAAAGTGGTTTTTCCACACTAATACAAGTGCAAAAGTGGTTTCCTGCACCAACACAAGTGCGAAAAGTGGTTTTTCAACACTAACACAAGTGCGAAAAGTGGTTTTTCAACACTATCACAAGTGCAAAAAGTGTTTTTTCCACACTAATACAAGTGCAAAAGTGGTTTCCTGCACCAACTCAAGTGCGAAAAGTGGGTTTTCAACAGTAACAGAAGTGCGAAAAGTGCTATTTCCACACTAACACAAGTGCGAAAAGTGGTTTCCTACACCAACTCAAGTGCGAAAAGTGGTTTTTCACACTAATACAAGTGCGAAAACTGGTTTCCTGCACCCAGACAAGTGCGAATATGGTTTTTCCACACTAATACAAGTGCGAAAAGTGATTTCCTACACAAACGCAAGTGCGAAAAGTGGTTTCCTTCACATACACAAGTGCGAAAAGTGGTTTCCTACACCTACACAAGTGCGAAAAGTGGTTTTTCAACACTAACACAAGTGCGAAAAGTGGTTTTTCAACACTAACACAAGTGCGAAAAGTGGTTTTTCAACACTAACACAAGTGCGAAAAGTGGTTTTTCAACACGAACACAAGTGCGAAAAGTGGTTTCCTACACCAACACAAGTGCAACTAGAACGGGCACTCGGTAGAGCGCATACCTTCGCCGCAGCTACTGTTCTGTACTTGGCATGGGAGTGTAGGGAACAGAACAGTGAACAGTTTGGTGCTGATTTCATGCAAATCGGATAAGAATTGACCGAGTTATGACAAAAAACGCACATTTTGCAAGGTCGTGACCCCCCTGACCTTTGACCCGATTGCTCCCAAAATCTAATCAAATGTGTCCCGTATAATAACCAATCATCCCACCAAATTTCATGCAATTCGGTTGAATACTTTTTGAGTTATGCGAATAACATACACACACACACACACACAGACATACAAATAAATACACAGCGATCAAAACATAACCTTCCGCTTTTGCGAAGGTAAAAAGTGGTTTTTCAACACTAACACAAGTGCGAAAAGTGGTTTTTCAACACTAACACAAGTGCAAAAAGTGGTTTTTCAACACTAATACAAGTGCAAAAGTGGTTTCCTGCACCAACACAAGTGCGAAAAGTGGTTTTTCAACACTAACACAAGTGCGAAAAGTGGTTTTTCAACACTAACACAACTGCGAAAAGTGGTTTTTTCCACACTAATACAAGTGCAAAAGTGGTTTCCTGCACCAACACAAGTGCGAAAAGTGGTTTTCCACACTAATACAAGTGCAAAAGTGGTTTCCTGCACCAACACAAGTGCGAAAAGTGGTTTTTCAACACTAACACAAGTGCGAAAAGTGGTTTTTCAACACTAACACAAGTGCGAAAAGTGGTTTTTCCACACTAATACAAGTGCAAAAGTGGTTTCCTGCACCAACACAAGTGCGAAAAGTGGTTTTTCAACACTAACACAAGTGCAAAAAGTGTTTTTTCAACACTATCACAAGTGCAAAAAGTGTTTTTTCCACACTAACACAAGTGCAAAAGTGGTTTCCTGCACCAACACAAGTGCGAAAAGTGGTTTCCTTCACGAACACATGTGCGAAAAGTGGTTTTTCAACACTAACACAAGTGCGAAAAGTGGTTTCCTGCACCAACACAAGTGCGAAAAGTGGGTTTTCAACACTAACACAAGTGCGAAAAGTGGTTTCCTTCACTAACACATGTGCGAAAAGTGGGTTTTCAACACTAACACAAGTGCGAAAAGTGGTTTCCTTCAACAACACCAGTGCGAAAAGTGTTTTTTCAACACTATCACAAGTGCGAAAAGTGGTTTCCTGCAACAACACAGGTGCGAAAAGTGGTTTTTCAACACCAACACAAGTGCGAAAAGTGGTTTTTCCACACTAATACAAGTGCAAAAGTGGTTTCCTGCACCAACACAAGTGCGAAAAGTGGTTTCCTTCACGAACACATGTGCGAAAAGTTGGTTTTCCACACTAATACAAGTGCAAAAGTGGTTTCCTGCATCAACACAAGTGCAAAAAGTGGTTTTTCAACATTAACACAAGCGCGAAAAGTGGTTTTTCCACACTAATACAAGTGCAAAAGTGGTTTCCTTCACTAACACATGTGCGAAAAGTAGTTTTTCAACACTAACACAAGTGCGAAAAGTGGTTTCCTGCACCAACACAAGTGCGAAAAGTGGGTTTTCAACACTAACACAAGTGCGAAAAGTGGTTTCCTTCACTAACACATGTGCGAAAAGTGGGTTTTCAACACTAACACAAGTGCGAAAAGTGGTTTCCTTCACCAACATCAGTGCGAAAAGTGGTTTTTCAACACTAACACAAGTGCGAAAAGTGGTTTTTCAACACTAACACAAGTGCGAAAAGTGGTTTTTCCACACTAATACAAGTGCAAAAGTGGTTTCCTGCACCAACACAAGTGCGAAAAGTGGTTTTTCAACACTAACACAAGTGCGAAAAGTGGTTTCCTTCACTAACACATGTGCGAAAAGTGGGTTTTCAACACTAACACAAGTGCGAAAAGTGGTTTTTCCACACTAATACAAGTGCAAAAGTGGTTTCCTGCACCAAAACAAGTGCGAAAAGTGGTTTTTCAACACTAACACAAGTGCGAAAAGTGGTTTTTCAACACTAATACAAGTGCAAAAGTGGTTTCCTGCACCAACACAAGTGCAAAAAGTGGGTTTTCAACACTAACATAAGTGCGAAAAGTGGTTTTTCAACACTAACACAAGTGTGAAAAGTGGTTTTTCCACACTAATACAAGTGCAAAAGTGGTTTCCTGCACCAAAACAAGTGCGAAAAGTGGTTTTTCAACACTAACACAAGTGCGAAAAGTGGTTTTTCAACACTAACACAAGTGCGAAAAGTAGTTTTTCCACACTAATACAAGTGCAAAAGTGGTTTCCTGCACCAACACAAGTGCGAAAAGTATTTTCCTTCACTAACACATGTGCGAAAAGTGGGTTTTCATTACTATCACAAGTGCGAAAAGTGGTTTTTCAACACTAACACAAGTGCGAAAAGTGGTTTTTCCACACTAATACATGTGCAAAAGTGGTTTCCTGCACCAACACACGTGCGAAAAGTATTTTCCTTCACTAACACATGTGCGAAAAGTGGGTTTTCATTACTATCACAAGTGCGAAAAGTGGTTTTTCCACACTAATACAAGTGCGAAAAGTGGTTTTTCAACACTATCACAAGTGCAAAAAGTGGTTTTTCCACACTAATACAAGTGCAAAAGTGGTTTCCTGCACCAACACAAGTGCGAAAAGTGGTTTTTCAACACTAACACAAGTGCGAAAAGTGGTTTTTCAACACTAACACAAGTGCGAAAAGTGGTTTTTCCACACTAATACATGTGCAAAAGTGGTTTCCTGCACCAACACAAGTGCGAAAAGTGTTTTTTCAACACTAACACAAGTGCGAAAAGTGGTTTTTCAACACTAACACAAGTGCGAAAAGTGGTTTTTCCACACTAATACAAGTGCAAAAGTGGTTTCCTGCACCAACACAAGTGCGAAAAGTGGTTTTTCAACACTAACACAAGTGCAAAAAGTGTTTTTTCAACACTATCACAAGTGCAAAAAGTGTTTATTCCACACTAACACAAGTGCAAAAGTGGTTTCCTGCACCAACACAAGTGCGAAAAGTGGATTTTCAACACTAACACAAGTGCGAAAAGTGGGTTTACAACACTAACACAAGTGCGAAAAGTGGTTTTTCAACACTAACACAAGTGCGAAAAGTGGTTTTTCAACACTAACACAAGTGCGAAAAGTGGTTTTTCAACACTATCACAGGTGCAAAAAGTGGTTTTCCACACTAATACAAGTGCAAAAGTGGTTTCCTGCACCAACACAAGTGCGAAAAGTGGTTTTTCAACACTAACACAAGTGCGAAAAGTGGTTTTTCAACACTAACACAAATGCGAAAAGTGGTTTTCCACACTAATACAAGTGCAAAAGTGGTTTCCTGCACCAACACAAGTGCAAAAAGTGGTTTTTCAACACTAACACAAGTGCAAAAAGTGGTTTTTCAACACTAACACAAGTGTGAAAAGTGGTTTTTCAACACTATCACAGGTGCAAAAAGTGGTTTTTCCACACTAATACAAGTGCAAAAGTGGTTTCCTGCACCAACACAAGTGCGAAAAGTGGTTTTTTCCACACTAATACAAGTGCAAAAGTGGTTTCCTGCACCAACACAAGTGCGAAAAGTGGTTTTCCACACTAATACAAGTGCAAAAGTGGTTTCCTGCACCAACACAAGTGCGAATAGTGGTTTTTCAACACTAACACAAGTGCGAAAAGTGGTTTTTCAACACTAACACAAGTGCGAAAAGTGGTTTTTCCACACTAATACAAGTGCAAAAGTGGTTTCCTGCACCAACACAAGTGCGAAAAGTGGTTTTTCAACACTAACACAAGTGCAAAAAGTGTTTTTTCAACACTATCACAAGTGCAAAAAGTGTTTTTTCCACACTAACACAAGTGCAAAAGTGGTTTCCTGCACCAACACAAGTGCAAAAGGTGGGTTTTCAACACTAACACAAGTGCGTAAAGTGGTTTTTCAACACTAACACAAGTGCGAAAAGTGGTTTTTCAACACTAACACAAGTGCGAAAAGTCGTTTTTCAACACTATCACAAGTGCAAAAAGTGTTTTTTCCACACTAATACAAGTGCAAAAGTGGTTTCCTGCACCAACACAAGTGCGAAAAGTCGTTTTTCAACACTAACACAAGTGCAAAAAGTGGTTTTTCAACACTATCACAAGTGCAAAAAGTGTTTTTTCCACACTAATACAAGTGCAAAAGTGGTTTCCTGCACCAACACAAGTGCGAAAAGTGGTTTTTCAACACTAACACAAGTGCGAAAAGTGGTTTTTCAACACTATCACAAGTGCAAAAAGTGGTTTCTTAGACCTACAGAAGTGCGAAAAGTGGTTTTTCAACACTAACACAAGTGCGAAAAGTGGTTTTTCAACACTAACACAAGTGCGAAAAGTGGTTTCCTACACCAACACAAGTGCGAAAAGTGGTTTCCTACACCAACACAAGTGCGAAAAGTGGTTTTCCAACACTAACACAAGGGCGAAAAGTGGTTTTTCAACACTATCACAAGTGCAAAAAGTGTTTTTTCCACACTAACACAAGTGCGAAAAGTGGTTTTTCAACACTATCACAAGTGCAAAAAGTGTTTTTTCCACACTAATACAAGTGCAAAAGTGGTTTTTCAACACTAACACAACTGCAAAAAGTGGTTTTTCAACACTAACACAAGTGCGAAAAGTGGTTTTTCCACACTAATACAAGTGCAAAAGTGGTTTCCTGCACCAACACAAGTGCGAAAAGTAGTTTTTCAACACTAACACAAGTGCGAAAAGTGGTTTTTCAACACTAACACAAGTGCGAAAAGTGGTTTTTCCACACTAATACAAGTGCAAAAGTGGTTTCCTGCACCAACACAAGTGCGAAAAGTGGTTTTTCAACACTATCAGAAGTGCAAAATGTGGTTTCCTTCACTAACACAAGTGCGAAAAGTGGTTTTTCAACACTAACACAAGTGCGAAAAGTGGTTTTTCAACACTATCACAGGTGCAAAAAGTGGTTTTCCACACTAATACAAGTGCAAAAGTGGTTTCCTGCACCAACACAAGTGCGAAAAGTCGTTTTTCAACACTAACACAAGTGCGAAAAGTGGTTTTTCAACACTAACACAAGTGCGAAAAGTGGTTTTTCAACACTAACACAAGTGTGAAAAGTGGTTTTTCAACACTATCACAGGTGCAAAAAGTGGTTTTTCCACACTAATACAAGTGCAAAAGTGGTTTCCTGCACCAACACAAGTGCGAAAAGTGGTTTTTCAACACTAACACAAGTGCGAAAAGTGGTTTTTCAACACTAACACAAGTGCGAAAAGTGGTTTTTTCCACACTAATACAAGTGCAAAAGTGGTTTCCTGCACCAACACAAGTGCGAAAAGTGGTTTTCCACACGAATACAAGTGCAAAAGTGGTTTCCTGCACCAACACAAGTGCGAAAAGTGGTTTTTCAACACTAACACAAGTGCGAAAAGTGGTTTTTCAACACTAACACAAGTGCGAAAAGTGGTTTTTCCACACTAATACATGTGCAAAAGTGGTTTCCTGCACCAACACAAGTGCGAAAAGTGGTTTTTCAACACTAACACAAGTGCAAAAAGTGGTTTTTCAACACTATCACAAGTGCAAAAAGTGTTTTTTCCACACTAATACAAGTGCAAAAGTGGTTTCCTGCACCAACACAAGTGCGAAAAGTGGTTTTTCAACACTAACACAAGTGCGAAAAGTGGTTTTTCAACACTATCACAAGTGCAAAAAGTGGTTTCTTAGACCTACAGAAGTGCGAAAAGTGGTTTTTCAACACTAACACAAGTGCGAAAAGTGGTTTTTCAACACTAACACAAGTGCGAAAAGTGGTTTCCTACACCAACACAAGTGCAAAAAGTGGTTTTCCAACACTAACACAAGGGCGAAAAGTGGTTTTTCAACACTATCACAAGTGCAAAAAGTGTTTTTTCCACACTAACACAAGTGCGAAAAGTGGTTTTTCAACACTATCACAAGTGCAAAAAGTGTTTTTTCCACACTAATACAAGTGCAAAAGTGGTTTTTCAACACTAACACAAGTGCAAAAAGTGGTTTTTCAACACTAACACAAGTGCGAAAAGTGGTTTTTCCACACTAATACAAGTGCAAAAGTGGTTTCCTGTACCAACACAAGTGCGAAAAGTAGTTTTTCAACACTAACACAAGTGCGAAAGTGGTTTTTCAACACTAACACAAGTGCGAAAAGTGGTTTTTCCACACTAATACAAGTGCAAAAGTTGTTTCCTACACCAACACAAGTGGTTTCCTGCACCAACACAAGTGCGAAAAGTGGTTTTTCAACACTAACACAAGTGCAAAAAGTGGTTTTTCAACACTAACACAAGTGCGAAAAGTGGTTTTTCAACACTAACACAAGTGCGAAAAGTGTTTTTTCCACACTAATACAAGTGCAAAAGTGGTTTCCTGCAACAACACAAGTGCGAAAAGTGGTTTTTCAACACTAACACAAGTGCGAAAAGTGGTTTTTCCACACTAATACAAGTGCAAAAGTGGTTTCCTGCACCAACACAAGTGCGAAAAGTGGTTTTTCAACACTAACACAAGTGCGAAAAGTGGTTTTTCAACACTATCACAAGTGCAAAAAGTGTTTTTTCCACAATAATGCAAGTGCAAAAGTGGTTTTTCAACACTAACACAAGTGCGAAAAGTGGTTTTTCAACACTAACACAAGTGCGAAAAGTGGTTTTTCCACACTAATACAAGTGCAAAAGTGGTTTCCTGCACCAACACAAGTGCGAAAAGTGGTTTTTCAACACTAACACAAGTACGAAAAGTCGTTTTTCAACACTATCACAAGTGCAAAAAGTGTTTTTTCCACACTAATACAAGTGCAAAAGTGGTTTCCTGCACCAACACAAGTGCGAAAAGTGGTTTTTCAACACTAACACAAGTGCGAAAAGTGGTTTTTCAACACTATCACAAGTGAAAAAAGTGTTTTTTCCACACTAATACAAGTGCAAAAGTGGTTTCCTGCACCAACACAAGTGCGAAAAGTGGTTTTTCAACACTAACACAGGTGCGAAAAGTGGTTTCTCAACACTAACACAAGTGCGAAAAGTGGTTTTTCCACACTAATACAAGTGCAAAAGTGGTTTCCTGCACCAACACAAGTGCGAAAAGTGGTTTTTCAACACTAACACAAGTGCGAAAAGTGGTTTTTCAACACTATCACAAGTGCAAAAAGTGTTTTTTCCACACTAATACAAGTGCAAAAGTGGTTTCCTGCACCAACTCAAGTGCGAAAAGTGGGTTTTCAACAGTAACAGAAGTGCGAAAAGTGCTATTTCCACACTAACACAAGTGCGAAAAGTGGTTTCCTACACCAACTCAAGTGCGAAAAGTGGTTTTTCACACTAATACAAGTGCGAAAACTGGTTTCCTGCACCCAGACAAGTGCGAATATGGTTTTTCCACACTAATACAAGTGCGAAAAGTGATTTCCTACACAAACGCAAGTGCGAAAAGTGGTTTCCTTCACATACACAAGTGCGAAAAGTGGTTTCCTACACCTACACAAGTGCGAAAAGTGGTTTTTCAACACTAACACAAGTGCGAAAAGTGGTTTTTCAACACTAACACAAGTGCGAAAAGTGGTTTTTCAACACTAACACAAGTGCGAAAAGTGGTTTTTCAACACGAACACAAGTGCGAAAAGTGGTTTCCTACACCAACACAAGTGCAACTAGAACGGGCACTCGGTAGAGCGCATACCTTCGCCGCAGCTACTGTTCTGTACTTGGCATGGGAGTGTAGGGAACAGAACAGTGAACAGTTTGGTGCTGATTTCATGCAAATCGGATAAGAATTGACCGAGTTATGACAAAAAACGCACATTTTGCAAGGTCGTGACCCCCCTGACCTTTGACCCGATTGCTCCCAAAATCTAATCAAATGTGTCCCGTATAATAACCAATCATCCCACCAAATTTCATGCAATTCGGTTGAATACTTTTTGAGTTATGCGAATAACATACACACACACACACACACAGACATACAAATAAATACACAGCGATCAAAACATAACCTTCCGCTTTTGCGAAGGTAAAAAGTGGTTTTTCAACACTAACACAAGTGCGAAAAGTGGTTTTTCAACACTAACACAAGTGCAAAAAGTGGTTTTTCAACACTAATACAAGTGCAAAAGTGGTTTCCTGCACCAACACAAGTGCGAAAAGTGGTTTTTCAACACTAACACAAGTGCGAAAAGTGGTTTTTCAACACTAACACAACTGCGAAAAGTGGTTTTTTCCACACTAATACAAGTGCAAAAGTGGTTTCCTGCACCAACACAAGTGCGAAAAGTGGTTTTCCACACTAATACAAGTGCAAAAGTGGTTTCCTGCACCAACACAAGTGCGAAAAGTGGTTTTTCAACACTAACACAAGTGCGAAAAGTGGTTTTTCAACACTAACACAAGTGCGAAAAGTGGTTTTTCCACACTAATACAAGTGCAAAAGTGGTTTCCTGCACCAACACAAGTGCGAAAAGTGGTTTTTCAACACTAACACAAGTGCAAAAAGTGTTTTTTCAACACTATCACAAGTGCAAAAAGTGTTTTTTCCACACTAACACAAGTGCAAAAGTGGTTTCCTGCACCAACACAAGTTCAAAAAGTGGGTTTTCAACACTAACACAAGTGCGTAAGGTGGTTATTCAACACTAACACAAGTGCGAAAAGTGGTTTTTCAACACTAACACAAGTGCGAAAAGTGGTTTTTCAACACTATCACAAGTGCAAAAAGTGTTTTTTCCACACTAATACATGTGCAAAAGTGGTTTCCTGCACCAACACAAGTGCGAAAAGTGGTTTTTCAACACTAACACAAGTGCGAAAAGTGGTTTTTCAACACTAACACAAGTGCGAAAAGTGGTTTTTCCACACTAATACAAGTGCAAAAGTGGTTTCCTGCACCAACACAAGTGCGAAAAGTGGTTTTTCAACACTAACACAAGTGCAAAAAGTGTTTTTTCAACACTATCACAAGTGCAAAAAGTGTTTATTCCACACTAACACAAGTGCAAAAGTGGTTTCCTGCACCAACACAAGTGCGAAAAGTGGATTTTCAACACTAACACAAGTGCGAAAAGTGGGTTTTCAACACTAACACAAGTGCGAAAAGTGGTTTTTCAACACTAACACAAGTGCGAAAAGTGGTTTTTCAACACTAACACAAGTGCGAAAAGTGGTTTTTCAACACTATCACAGGTGCAAAAAGTGGTTTTCCACACTAATACAAGTGCAAAAGTGGTTTCCTGCACAAACACAAGTGCGAAAAGTGGTTTTTCAACACTAACACAAGTGCGAAAAGTGGTTTCTCAACACTAACACAAGTGTTAAAAGTGGTTTTTCCACACTAATACAAGTGCAAAAGTGGTTTCCTGCACCAACACAAGTGCGAAAAGTGGTTTTTCAACACTAACACAAGTGCGAAAAGTGGTTTTTCAACACTATCACAAGTGCAAAAAGTGTTTTTTCCACACTAATACAAGTGCAAAAGTGGTTTCCTACACCAACACAAGTGTGAAAAGTGGTTTTTCAACACTAACACAAGTGCGAAAAGTGGTTTTTCAACACCAACACAAGTGTGAAAAGTGGTTTTTCCACAATAATACAAGTGCCAAAGTGGTTTCCTGCACCAACACAAGTGCGAAAAGTGGTTTTTCAACACTATCACAAGTGCAAAAGTGTTTTTTCAACACTATCACAAGTGCAAAAAGTGTTTTTTCCACACTAATACAAATGCAAAAGCGGCTTCCTGCACCAACACAAGTGCGAAATGGTTTTTCAACACTAACACAAGTGCGAAAAGTGGTTTTTCAACACTAACACAAGTGCGAAAAGTGGTTTTTCCACACTAATACAAGTGCAAAAGTGGTTTGCTGCACCAACACAAATGCGAAAAGTGGTTTCCTATACCAACACAAGTGCGAAAAGTGGTTTTTCAACACTAACACAAGTGCGAAAAGTGGTTTTTCAACACTAACACAAGTGCGAAAAGTGGTTTTTCAACACTAACACAAGTGCAAAAAGTGGTTTTTCCACACTAATACAAGTGCAAAAGTGGTTTCCTGCACCAACACAAGTGCGAAAAGTGGTTTTTCAACACTATCACAAGTGCAAAAAGTGGTTTCCTTCACTAACACAAGTGCGAAAAGTGGTTTTTCAACACTAACACAAGTGCGAAAAGTGGTTTTTCAACACTATCACAAGTGCAAAAAGTGGTTTTTCCACACTAATACAAGTGCAAAAGTGGTTTCCTGCACCAACACAAGTGCGAAAAGTGGTTTTTCAACACTAACACAAGTGCGAAAAGTGGTTTTTCAACACTAACACAAGTGCGAAAAGTGGTTTTTCCACACTAATACATGTGCAAAAGTGGTTTCCTGCACCAACACAAGTGCGAAAAGTGTTTTTTCAACACTAACACAAGTGCGAAAAGTGGTTTTTCAACACTAACACAAGTGCGAAAAGTGGTTTTTCCACACTAATACAAGTGCAAAAGTGGTTTCCTGCACCAACACAAGTGCGAAAAGTAGTTTTTCAACACTAACACAAGTGCGAAAGTGGTTTTTCAACACTAACACAAGTGCGAAAAGTGGTTTTTCCACACTAATACAAGTGCAAAAGTTGTTTCCTACACCAACACAAGTGGTTTCCTGCACCAACACAAGTGCGAAAAGTGGTTTTTCAACACTAACACAAGTGCAAAAAGTGGTTTTTCAACACTAACACAAGTGCGAAAAGTGGTTTTTCAACACTAACACAAGTGCGAAAAGTGTTTTTTCCACACTAATACAAGTGCAAAAGTGGTTTCCTGCAACAACACAAGTGCGAAAAGTGGTTTTTCAACACTAACACAAGTGCGAAAAGTGGTTTTTCCACACTAATACAAGTGCAAAAGTGGTTTCCTGCACCAACACAAGTGCGAAAAGTGGTTTTTCAACACTAACACAAGTGCGAAAAGTGGTTTTTCAACACTATCACAAGTGCAAAAAGTGTTTTTTCCACAATAATGCAAGTGCAAAAGTGGTTTTTCAACACGAACACAAGTGCGAAAAGTGGTTTTTCAACACTAACACAAGTGCGAAAAGTGGTTTTTCCACACTAATACAAGTGCAAAAGTGGTTTCCTGCACCAACACAAGTGCGAAAAGTGGTTTTTCAACACTAACACAAGTGCAAAAAGTGTTTTTTCAACACTATCACAAGTGCAAAAAGTGTTTATTCCACACTAACACAAGTGCAAAAGTGGTTTCCTGCACCAACACAAGTGCGAAAAGTGGATTTTCAACACTAACACAAGTGCGAAAAGTGGGTTTTCAACACTAACACAAGTGCGAAAAGTGGTTTTTCAACACTAACACAAGTGCGAAAAGTGGTTTTTCAACACTAACACAAGTGCGAAAAGTGGTTTTTCAACACTATCACAGGTGCAAAAAGTGGTTTTCCACACTAATACAAGTGCAAAAGTGGTTTCCTGCACAAACACAAGTGCGAAAAGTGGTTTTTCAACACTAACACAAGTGCGAAAAGTGGTTTCTCAACACTAACACAAGTGTTAAAAGTGGTTTTTCCACACTAATACAAGTGCAAAAGTGGTTTCCTGCACCAACACAAGTGCGAAAAGTGGTTTTTCAACACTAACACAAGTGCGAAAAGTGGTTTTTCAACACTATCACAAGTGCAAAAAGTGTTTTTTCCACACTAATACAAGTGCAAAAGTGGTTTCCTACACCAACACAAGTGTGAAAAGTGGTTTTTCAACACTAACACAAGTGCGAAAAGTGGTTTTTCAACACCAACACAAGTGTGAAAAGTGGTTTTTCCACAATAATACAAGTGCCAAAGTGGTTTCCTGCACCAACACAAGTGCGAAAAGTGGTCTTTCAACACTATCACAAGTGCAAAAGTGTTTTTTCAACACTATCACAAGTGCAAAAAGTGTTTTTTCCACACTAATACAAATGCAAAAGCGGCTTCCTGCACCAACACAAGTGCGAAATGGTTTTTCAACACTAACACAAGTGCGAAAAGTGGTTTTTCAACACTAACACAAGTGCGAAAAGTGGTTTTTCCACACTAATACAAGTGCAAAAGTGGTTTGCTGCACCAACACAAATGCGAAAAGTGGTTTCCTATACCAACACAAGTGCGAAAAGTGGTTTTTCAACACTAACACAAGTGCGAAAAGTGGTTTTTCAACACTAACACAAGTGCGAAAAGTGGTTTTTCAACACTAACACAAGTGCAAAAAGTGGTTTTTCCACACTAATACAAGTGCAAAAGTGGTTTCCTGCACCAACACAAGTGCGAAAAGTGGTTTTTCAACACTATCACAAGTGCAAAAAGTGGTTTCCTTCACTAACACAAGTGCGAAAAGTGGTTTTTCAACACTAACACAAGTGCGAAAAGTGGTTTTTCAACACTATCACAAGTGCAAAAAGTGGTTTTTCCACACTAATACAAGTGCAAAAGTGGTTTCCTGCACCAACACAAGTGCGAAAAGTGGTTTTTCAACACTAACACAAGTGCGAAAAGTGGTTTTTCAACACTAACACAAGTGCGAAAAGTGGTTTTTCCACACTAATACATGTGCAAAAGTGGTTTCCTGCACCAACACAAGTGCGAAAAGTGTTTTTTCAACACTAACACAAGTGCGAAAAGTGGTTTTTCAACACTAACACAAGTGCGAAAAGTGGTTTTTCCACACTAATACAAGTGCAAAAGTGGTTTCCTGCACCAACACAAGTGCGAAAAGTAGTTTTTCAACACTAACACAAGTGCGAAAGTGGTTTTTCAACACTAACACAAGTGCGAAAAGTGGTTTTTCCACACTAATACAAGTGCAAAAGTTGTTTCCTACACCAACACAAGTGGTTTCCTGCACCAACACAAGTGCGAAAAGTGGTTTTTCAACACTAACACAAGTGCAAAAAGTGGTTTTTCAACACTAACACAAGTGCGAAAAGTGGTTTTTCAACACTAACACAAGTGCGAAAAGTGTTTTTTCCACACTAATACAAGTGCAAAAGTGGTTTCCTGCAACAACACAAGTGCGAAAAGTGGTTTTTCAACACTAACACAAGTGCGAAAAGTGGTTTTTCCACACTAATACAAGTGCAAAAGTGGTTTCCTGCACCAACACAAGTGCGAAAAGTGGTTTTTCAACACTAACACAAGTGCGAAAAGTGGTTTTTCAACACTATCACAAGTGCAAAAAGTGTTTTTTCCACAATAATGCAAGTGCAAAAGTGGTTTTTCAACACTAACACAAGTGCGAAAAGTGGTTTTTCAACACTAACACAAGTGCGAAAAGTGGTTTTTCCACACTAATACAAGTGCAAAAGTGGTTTCCTGCACCAACACAAGTGCGAAAAGTGGTTTTTCAACACTAACACAAGTACGAAAAGTCGTTTTTCAACACTATCACAAGTGCAAAAAGTGTTTTTTCCACACTAATACAAGTGCAAAAGTGGTTTCCTGCACCAACACAAGTGCGAAAAGTGGTTTTTCAACACTAACACAAGTGCGAAAAGTGGTTTTTCAACACTATCACAAGTGAAAAAAGTGTTTTTTCCACACTAATACAAGTGCAAAAGTGGTTTCCTGCACCAACACAAGTGCGAAAAGTGGTTTTTCAACACTAACACAGGTGCGAAAAGTGGTTTCTCAACACTAACACAAGTGCGAAAAGTGGTTTTTCCACACTAATACAAGTGCAAAAGTGGTTTCCTGCACCAACACAAGTGCGAAAAGTGGTTTTTCAACACTAACACAAGTGCGAAAAGTGGTTTTTCAACACTATCACAAGTGCAAAAAGTGTTTTTTCCACACTAATACAAGTGCAAAAGTGGTTTCCTGCACCAACTCAAGTGCGAAAAGTGGGTTTTCAACAGTAACAGAAGTGCGAAAAGTGCTATTTCCACACTAACACAAGTGCGAAAAGTGGTTTCCTACACCAACTCAAGTGCGAAAAGTGGTTTTTCACACTAATACAAGTGCGAAAACTGGTTTCCTGCACCCAGACAAGTGCGAATATGGTTTTTCCACACTAATACAAGTGCGAAAAGTGATTTCCTACACAAACGCAAGTGCGAAAAGTGGTTTCCTTCACATACACAAGTGCGAAAAGTGGTTTCCTACACCTACACAAGTGCGAAAAGTGGTTTTTCAACACTAACACAAGTGCGAAAAGTGGTTTTTCAACACTAACACAAGTGCGAAAAGTGGTTTTTCAACACTAACACAAGTGCGAAAAGTGGTTTTTCAACACTAACACAAGTGCGAAAAGTGGTTTTTCAACACTAACACAAGTGCGAAAAGTGGTTTTTCAACACGAACACAAGTGCGAAAAGTGGTTTCCTACACCAACACAAGTGCAACTAGAACGGGCACTCGGTAGAGCGCATACCTTCGCCGCAGCTACTGTTCTGTACTTGGCATGGGAGTGTAGGGAACAGAACAGTGAACAGTTTGGTGCTGATTTCATGCAAATCGGATAAGAATTGACCGAGTTATGACAAAAAACGCACATTTTGCAAGGTCGTGACCCCCCTGACCTTTGACCCGATTGCTCCCAAAATCTAATCAAATGTGTCCCGTATAATAACCAATCATCCCACCAAATTTCATGCAATTCGGTTGAATACTTTTTGAGTTATGCGAATAACATACACACACACACACACACAGACATACAAATAAATACACAGCGATCAAAACATAACGTTCCGCTTTTGCGAAGGTAAAAAGTGGTTTTTCAACACTAACACAAGTGCGAAAAGTGGTTTTTCAACACTAACACAAGTGTGAAAAGTGGTTTTTCAACACTATCACAGGTGCAAAAAGTGGTTTTTCCACACTAATACAAGTGCAAAAGTGGTTTCCTGCACCAACACAAGTGCGAAAAGTGGTTTTTCAACACTAACACAAGTGCGAAAAGTGGTTTTTCAACACTAACACAACTGCGAAAAGTGGTTTTTTCCACACTAATACAAGTGCAAAAGTGGTTTCCTGCACCAACACAAGTGCGAAAAGTGGTTTTCCACACTAATACAAGTGCAAAAGTGGTTTCCTGCACCAACACAAGTGCGAAAAGTGGTTTTTCAACACTAACACAAGTGCGAAAAGTGGTTTTTCAACACTAACACAAGTGCGAAAAGTGGTTTTTCCACACTAATACAAGTGCAAAAGTGGTTTCCTGCACCAACACAAGTGCGAAAAGTGGTTTTTCAACACTAACACAAGTGCAAAAAGTGTTTTTTCAACACTATCACAAGTGCAAAAAGTGTTTTTTCCACACTAACACAAGTGCAAAAGTGGTTTCCTGCACCAACACAAGTTCAAAAAGTGGGTTTTCAACACTAACACAAGTGCGTAAAGTGGTTTTTCAACACTAACACAAGTGCGAAAAGTGGTTTTTCAACACTAACACAAGTGCGAAAAGTGGTTTTTCAACACTATCACAAGTGCAAAAAGTGTTTTTTCCACACTAATACATGTGCAAAAGTGGTTTCCTGCACCAACACAAGTGCGAAAAGTGGTTTTTCAACACTAACACAAGTGCGAAAAGTGGTTTTTCAACACTAACACAAGTGCGAAAAGTGGTTTTTCCACACTAATACAAGTGCAAAAGTGGTTTCCTGCACCAACACAAGTGCGAAAAGTGGTTTTTCAACACTAACACAAGTGCAAAAAGTGTTTTTTCAACACTATCACAAGTGCAAAAAGTGTTTATTCCACACTAACACAAGTGCAAAAGTGGTTTCCTGCACCAACACAAGTGCGAAAAGTGGATTTTCAACACTAACACAAGTGCGAAAAGTGGGTTTTCAACACTAACACAAGTGCGAAAAGTGGTTTTTCAACACTAACACAAGTGCGAAAAGTGGTTTTTCAACACTAACACAAGTGCGAAAAGTGGTTTTTCAACACTAACACAAGTGCGAAAAGTGGTTTTTCAACACTATCACAGGTGCAAAAAGTGGTTTTCCACACTAATACAAGTGCAAAAGTGGTTTCCTGCACAAACACAAGTGCGAAAAGTGGTTTTTCAACACTAACACAAGTGCGAAAAGTGGTTTCTCAACACTAACACAAGTGTTAAAAGTGGTTTTTCCACACTAATACAAGTGCAAAAGTGGTTTCCTGCACCAACACAAGTGCGAAAAGTGGTTTTTCAACACTAACACAAGTGCGAAAAGTGGTTTTTCAACACTATCACAAGTGCAAAAAGTGTTTTTTCCACACTAATACAAGTGCAAAAGTGGTTTCCTACACCAACACAAGTGTGAAAAGTGGTTTTTCAACACTAACACAAGTGCGAAAAGTGGTTTTTCAACACCAACACAAGTGTGAAAAGTGGTTTTTCCACAATAATACAAGTGCCAAAGTGGTTTCCTGCACCAACACAAGTGCGAAAAGTGGTTTTTCAACACTATCACAAGTGCAAAAGTGTTTTTTCAACACTATCACAAGTGCAAAAAGTGTTTTTTCCACACTAATACAAATGCAAAAGCGGCTTCCTGCACCAACACAAGTGCGAAATGGTTTTTCAACACTAACACAAGTGCGAAAAGTGGTTTTTCAACACTAACACAAGTGCGAAAAGTGGTTTTTCCACACTAATACAAGTGCAAAAGTGGTTTGCTGCACCAACACAAATGCGAAAAGTGGTTTCCTATACCAACACAAGTGCGAAAAGTGGTTTTTCAACACTAACACAAGTGCGAAAAGTGGTTTTTCAACACTAACACAAGTGCGAAAAGTGGTTTTTCAACACTAACACAAGTGCAAAAAGTGGTTTTTCCACACTAATACAAGTGCAAAAGTGGTTTCCTGCACCAACACAAGTGCGAAAAGTGGTTTTTCAACACTATCACAAGTGCAAAAAGTGGTTTCCTTCACTAACACAAGTGCGAAAAGTGGTTTTTCAACACTAACACAAGTGCGAAAAGTGGTTTTTCAACACTATCACAAGTGCAAAAAGTGGTTTTTCCACACTAATACAAGTGCAAAAGTGGTTTCCTGCACCAACACAAGTGCGAAAAGTGGTTTTTCAACACTAACACAAGTGCGAAAAGTGGTTTTTCAACACTAACACAAGTGCGAAAAGTGGTTTTTCCACACTAATACATGTGCAAAAGTGGTTTCCTGCACCAACACAAGTGCGAAAAGTGTTTTTTCAACACTAACACAAGTGCGAAAAGTGGTTTTTCAACACTAACACAAGTGCGAAAAGTGGTTTTTCCACACTAATACAAGTGCAAAAGTGGTTTCCTGCACCAACACAAGTGCGAAAAGTAGTTTTTCAACACTAACACAAGTGCGAAAGTGGTTTTTCAACACTAACACAAGTGCGAAAAGTGGTTTTTCCACACTAATACAAGTGCAAAAGTTGTTTCCTACACCAACACAAGTGGTTTCCTGCACCAACACAAGTGCGAAAAGTGGTTTTTCAACACTAACACAAGTGCAAAAAGTGGTTTTTCAACACTAACACAAGTGCGAAAAGTGGTTTTTCAACACTAACACAAGTGCGAAAAGTGTTTTTTCCACACTAATACAAGTGCAAAAGTGGTTTCCTGCAACAACACAAGTGCGAAAAGTGGTTTTTCAACACTAACACAAGTGCGAAAAGTGGTTTTTCCACACTAATACAAGTGCAAAAGTGGTTTCCTGCACCAACACAAGTGCGAAAAGTGGTTTTTCAACACTAACACAAGTGCGAAAAGTGGTTTTTCAACACTATCACAAGTGCAAAAAGTGTTTTTTCCACAATAATGCAAGTGCAAAAGTGGTTTTTCAACACTAACACAAGTGCGAAAAGTGGTTTTTCAACACTAACACAAGTGCGAAAAGTGGTTTTTCCACACTAATACAAGTGCAAAAGTGGTTTCCTGCACCAACACAAGTGCGAAAAGTGGTTTTTCAACACTAACACAAGTGCAAAAAGTGTTTTTTCAACACTATCACAAGTGCAAAAAGTGTTTATTCCACACTAACACAAGTGCAAAAGTGGTTTCCTGCACCAACACAAGTGCGAAAAGTGGATTTTCAACACTAACACAAGTGCGAAAAGTGGGTTTTCAACACTAACACAAGTGCGAAAAGTGGTTTTTCAACACTAACACAAGTGCGAAAAGTGGTTTTTCAACACTAACACAAGTGCGAAAAGTGGTTTTTCAACACTATCACAGGTGCAAAAAGTGGTTTTCCACACTAATACAAGTGCAAAAGTGGTTTCCTGCACAAACACAAGTGCGAAAAGTGGTTTTTCAACACTAACACAAGTGCGAAAAGTGGTTTCTCAACACTAACACAAGTGTTAAAAGTGGTTTTTCCACACTAATACAAGTGCAAAAGTGGTTTCCTGCACCAACACAAGTGCGAAAAGTGGTTTTTCAACACTAACACAAGTGCGAAAAGTGGTTTTTCAACACTATCACAAGTGCAAAAAGTGTTTTTTCCACACTAATACAAGTGCAAAAGTGGTTTCCTACACCAACACAAGTGTGAAAAGTGGTTTTTCAACACTAACACAAGTGCGAAAAGTGGTTTTTCAACACCAACACAAGTGTGAAAAGTGGTTTTTCCACAATAATACAAGTGCCAAAGTGGTTTCCTGCACCAACACAAGTGCGAAAAGTGGTTTTTCAACACTATCACAAGTGCAAAAGTGTTTTTTCAACACTATCACAAGTGCAAAAAGTGTTTTTTCCACACTAATACAAATGCAAAAGCGGCTTCCTGCACCAACACAAGTGCGAAATGGTTTTTCAACACTAACACAAGTGCGAAAAGTGGTTTTTCAACACTAACACAAGTGCGAAAAGTGGTTTTTCCACACTAATACAAGTGCAAAAGTGGTTTGCTGCACCAACACAAATGCGAAAAGTGGTTTCCTATACCAACACAAGTGCGAAAAGTGGTTTTTCAACACTAACACAAGTGCGAAAAGTGGTTTTTCAACACTAACACAAGTGCGAAAAGTGGTTTTTCAACACTAACACAAGTGCAAAAAGTGGTTTTTCCACACTAATACAAGTGCAAAAGTGGTTTCCTGCACCAACACAAGTGCGAAAAGTGGTTTTTCAACACTATCACAAGTGCAAAAAGTGGTTTCCTTCACTAACACAAGTGCGAAAAGTGGTTTTTCAACACTAACACAAGTGCGAAAAGTGGTTTTTCAACACTATCACAAGTGCAAAAAGTGGTTTTTCCACACTAATACAAGTGCAAAAGTGGTTTCCTGCACCAACACAAGTGCGAAAAGTGGTTTTTCAACACTAACACAAGTGCGAAAAGTGGTTTTTCAACACTAACACAAGTGCGAAAAGTGGTTTTTCCACACTAATACATGTGCAAAAGTGGTTTCCTGCACCAACACAAGTGCGAAAAGTGTTTTTTCAACACTAACACAAGTGCGAAAAGTGGTTTTTCAACACTAACACAAGTGCGAAAAGTGGTTTTTCCACACTAATACAAGTGCAAAAGTGGTTTCCTGCACCAACACAAGTGCGAAAAGTAGTTTTTCAACACTAACACAAGTGCGAAAGTGGTTTTTCAACACTAACACAAGTGCGAAAAGTGGTTTTTCCACACTAATACAAGTGCAAAAGTTGTTTCCTACACCAACACAAGTGGTTTCCTGCACCAACACAAGTGCGAAAAGTGGTTTTTCAACACTAACACAAGTGCAAAAAGTGGTTTTTCAACACTAACACAAGTGCGAAAAGTGGTTTTTCAACACTAACACAAGTGCGAAAAGTGTTTTTTCCACACTAATACAAGTGCAAAAGTGGTTTCCTGCAACAACACAAGTGCGAAAAGTGGTTTTTCAACACTAACACAAGTGCGAAAAGTGGTTTTTCCACACTAATACAAGTGCAAAAGTGGTTTCCTGCACCAACACAAGTGCGAAAAGTGGTTTTTCAACACTAACACAAGTGCGAAAAGTGGTTTTTCAACACTATCACAAGTGCAAAAAGTGTTTTTTCCACAATAATGCAAGTGCAAAAGTGGTTTTTCAACACTAACACAAGTGCGAAAAGTGGTTTTTCAACACTAACACAAGTGCGAAAAGTGGTTTTTCCACACTAATACAAGTGCAAAAGTGGTTTCCTGCACCAACACAAGTGCGAAAAGTGGTTTTTCAACACTAACACAAGTACGAAAAGTCGTTTTTCAACACTATCACAAGTGCAAAAAGTGTTTTTTCCACACTAATACAAGTGCAAAAGTGGTTTCCTGCACCAACACAAGTGCGAAAAGTGGTTTTTCAACACTAACACAAGTGCGAAAAGTGGTTTTTCAACACTATCACAAGTGAAAAAAGTGTTTTTTCCACACTAATACAAGTGCAAAAGTGGTTTCCTGCACCAACACAAGTGCGAAAAGTGGTTTTTCAACACTAACACAGGTGCGAAAAGTGGTTTCTCAACACTAACACAAGTGCGAAAAGTGGTTTTTCCACACTAATACAAGTGCAAAAGTGGTTTCCTGCACCAACACAAGTGCGAAAAGTGGTTTTTCAACACTAACACAAGTGCGAAAAGTGGTTTTTCAACACTATCACAAGTGCAAAAAGTGTTTTTTCCACACTAATACAAGTGCAAAAGTGGTTTCCTGCACCAACTCAAGTGCGAAAAGTGGGTTTTCAACAGTAACAGAAGTGCGAAAAGTGCTATTTCCACACTAACACAAGTGCGAAAAGTGGTTTCCTACACCAACTCAAGTGCGAAAAGTGGTTTTTCACACTAATACAAGTGCGAAAACTGGTTTCCTGCACCCAGACAAGTGCGAATATGGTTTTTCCACACTAATACAAGTGCGAAAAGTGATTTCCTACACAAACGCAAGTGCGAAAAGTGGTTTCCTTCACATACACAAGTGCGAAAAGTGGTTTCCTACACCTACACAAGTGCGAAAAGTGGTTTTTCAACACTAACACAAGTGCGAAAAGTGGTTTTTCAACACTAACACAAGTGCGAAAAGTGGTTTTTCAACACTAACACAAGTGCGAAAAGTGGTTTTTCAACACGAACACAAGTGCGAAAAGTGGTTTCCTACACCAACACAAGTGCAACTAGAACGGGCACTCGGTAGAGCGCATACCTTCGCCGCAGCTACTGTTCTGTACTTGGCATGGGAGTGTAGGGAACAGAACAGTGAACAGTTTGGTGCTGATTTCATGCAAATCGGATAAGAATTGACCGAGTTATGACAAAAAACGCACATTTTGCAAGGTCGTGACCCCCCTGACCTTTGACCCGATTGCTCCCAAAATCTAATCAAATGTGTCCCGTATAATAACCAATCATCCCACCAAATTTCATGCAATTCGGTTGAATACTTTTTGAGTTATGCGAATAACATACACACACACACACACACAGACATACAAATAAATACACAGCGATCAAAACATAACCTTCCGCTTTTGCGAAGGTAAAAAGTGGTTTTTCAACACTAACACAAGTGCGAAAAGTGGTTTTTCAACACTAACACAAGTGTGAAAAGTGGTTTTTCAACACTATCACAGGTGCAAAAAGTGGTTTTTCCACACTAATACAAGTGCAAAAGTGGTTTCCTGCACCAACACAAGTGCGAAAAGTGGTTTTTCAACACTAACACAAGTGCGAAAAGTGGTTTTTCAACACTAACACAACTGCGAAAAGTGGTTTTTTCCACACTAATACAAGTGCAAAAGTGGTTTCCTGCACCAACACAAGTGCGAAAAGTGGTTTTCCACACTAATACAAGTGCAAAAGTGGTTTCCTGCACCAACACAGGTGCGAAAAGTGGTTTTTCAACACTAACACAAGTGCGAAAAGTGGTTTTTCAACACTAACACAAGTGCGAAAAGTGGTTTTTCCACACTAATACAAGTGCAAAAGTGGTTTCCTGCACCAACACAAGTGCGAAAAGTGGTTTTTCAACACTAACACAAGTACAAAAAGTGTTTTTTCAACACTATCACAAGTGCAAAAAGTGTTTTTTCCACACTAACACAAGTGCAAAAGTGGTTTCCTGCACCAACACAAGTTCAAAAAGTGGGTTTTCAACACTAACACAAGTGCGTAAAGTGGTTTTTCAACACTAACACAAGTGCGAAAAGTGGTTTTTCAACACTAACACAAGTGCGAAAAGTGGTTTTTCAACACTATCACAAGTGCAAAAAGTGTTTTTTCCACACTAATACATGTGCAAAAGTGGTTTCCTGCACCAACACAAGTGCGAAAAGTGGTTTTTCAACACTAACACAAGTGCGAAAAGTGGTTTTTCAACACTAACACAAGTGCGAAAAGTGGTTTTTCCACACTAATACAAGTGCAAAAGTGGTTTCCTGCACCAACACAAGTGCGAAAAGTGGTTTTTCAACACTAACACAAGTGCAAAAAGTGTTTTTTCAACACTATCACAAGTGCAAAAAGTGTTTATTCCACACTAACACAAGTGCAAAAGTGGTTTCCTGCACCAACACAAGTGCGAAAAGTGGATTTTCAACACTAACACAAGTGCGAAAAGTGGGTTTTCAACACTAACACAAGTGCGAAAAGTGGTTTTTCAACACTAACACAAGTGCGAAAAGTGGTTTTTCAACACTAACACAAGTGCGAAAAGTGGTTTTTCAACACTATCACAGGTGCAAAAAGTGGTTTTCCACACTAATACAAGTGCAAAAGTGGTTTCCTGCACAAACACAAGTGCGAAAAGTGGTTTTTCAACACTAACACAAGTGCGAAAAGTGGTTTCTCAACACTAACACAAGTGTTAAAAGTGGTTTTTCCACACTAATACAAGTGCAAAAGTGGTTTCCTGCACCAACACAAGTGCGAAAAGTGGTTTTTCAACACTAACACAAGTGCGAAAAGTGGTTTTTCAACACTATCACAAGTGCAAAAAGTGTTTTTTCCACACTAATACAAGTGCAAAAGTGGTTTCCTACACCAACACAAGTGTGAAAAGTGGTTTTTCAACACTAACACAAGTGCGAAAAGTGGTTTTTCAACACCAACACAAGTGTGAAAAGTGGTTTTTCCACAATAATACAAGTGCCAAAGTGGTTTCCTGCACCAACACAAGTGCGAAAAGTGGTTTTTCAACACTATCACAAGTGCAAAAGTGTTTTTTCAACACTATCACAAGTGCAAAAAGTGTTTTTTCCACACTAATACAAATGCAAAAGCGGCTTCCTGCACCAACACAAGTGCGAAATGGTTTTTCAACACTAACACAAGTGCGAAAAGTGGTTTTTCAACACTAACACAAGTGCGAAAAGTGGTTTTTCCACACTAATACAAGTGCAAAAGTGGTTTGCTGCACCAACACAAATGCGAAAAGTGGTTTCCTGCACCAACACAAGTGCGAAAAGTGGTTTTTCAACACTAACACAAGTGCGAAAAGTGGTTTTTCAACACTAACACAAGTGCGAAAAGTGGTTTTTCAACACTAACACAAGTGCAAAAAGTGGTTTTTCCACACTAATACAAGTGCAAAAGTGGTTTCCTGCACCAACACAAGTGCGAAAAGTGGTTTTTCAACACTATCACAAGTGCAAAAAGTGGTTTCCTTCACTAACACAAGTGCGAAAAGTGGTTTTTCAACACTAACACAAGTGCGAAAAGTGGTTTTTCAACACTATCACAAGTGCAAAAAGTGGTTTTTCCACACTAATACAAGTGCAAAAGTGGTTTCCTGCACCAACACAAGTGCGAAAAGTGGTTTTTCAACACTAACACAAGTGCGAAAAGTGGTTTTTCAACACTAACACAAGTGCGAAAAGTGGTTTTTCCACACTAATACATGTGCAAAAGTGGTTTCCTGCACCAACACAAGTGCGAAAAGTGTTTTTTCAACACTAACACAAGTGCGAAAAGTGGTTTTTCAACACTAACACAAGTGCGAAAAGTGGTTTTTCCACACTAATACAAGTGCAAAAGTGGTTTCCTGCACCAACACAAGTGCGAAAAGTGGTTTTTCAACACTAACACAAGTGCAAAAAGTGTTTTTTCAACACTATCACAAGTGCAAAAAGTGTTTATTCCACACTAACACAAGTGCAAAAGTGGTTTCCTGCACCAACACAAGTGCGAAAAGTGGATTTTCAACACTAACACAGTGCGAAAAGTGGGTTTACAACACTAACACAAGTGCGAAAAGTGGTTTTTCAACACTAACACAAATGCGAAAAGTGGTTTTTCAACACTAACACAAGTGCGAAAAGTGGTTTTTCAACACTATCACAGGTGCAAAAAGTGGTTTTCCACACTAATACAAGTGCAAAAGTGGTTTCCTGCACCAACACAAGTGCGAAAAGTGGTTTTTCAACACTAACACAAGTGCGAAAAGTGGTTTTTCAACACTAACACAAGTGCGAAAAGTGGTTTTTCAACACTAACACAACTGCGAAAAGTGGTTTTTTCCACACTAATACAAGTGCAAAAGTGGTTTCCTGCACCAACACAAGTGCGAAAAGTGGTTTTCCACACTAATACAAGTGCAAAAGTGGTTTCCTGCACCAACACAGGTGCGAAAAGTGGTTTTTCAACACTAACACAAGTGCGAAAAGTGGTTTTTCAACACTAACACAAGTGCGAAAAGTGGTTTTTCCACACTAATACAAGTGCAAAAGTGGTTTCCTGCACCAACACAAGTGCAAAAAGTGGTTTTTCAACACTAACACAAGTGCAAAAAGTGGTTTTTCAACACTAACACAAGTGTGAAAAGTGGTTTTTCAACACTATCACAGGTGCAAAAAGTGGTTTTTCCACATTAATACAAGTGCAAAAGTGGTTTCCTGCACCAACACAAGTGCGAAAAGTGGTTTTTTCCACACTAATACAAGTGCAAAAGTGGTTTCCTGCACCAACACAAGTGCGAAAAGTGGTTTTCCACACTAATACAAGTGCAAAAGTGGTTTCCTGCACCAACACAAGTGCGAATAGTGGTTTTTCTACACTAACACAAGTGCGAAAAGTGGTTTTTCAACACTAACACAAGTGCGAAAAGTGGTTTTTCCACACTAATACAAGTGCAAAAGTGGGTTCCTGCACCAACACAAGTGCGAAAAGTGGTTTTTCAACACTAACACAAGTGCAAAAAGTGTTTTTTCAACACTATCACAAGTGCAAAAAGTGTTTTTTCCACACTAACACAAGTGCAAAAGTGGTTTCCTGCACCAACACAAGTGCAAAAAGTGGGTTTTCAACACTAACACAAGTGCGAAAAGTGGTTTTTCAACACTAACACAAGTGCGAAAAGTCGTTTTTCAACACTATCACAAGTGCAAAAAGTGTTTTTTCCACACTAATACAAGTGCAAAAAGTGGTTTTTCAACACTATCACAAGTGCAAAAAGTGGTTTCTTAGACCTACAGAAGTGCGAAAAGTGGTTTTTCAACACTAACACAAGTGCGAAAAGTGGTTTTTCAACACTAACACAAGTGCGAAAAGTGGTTTCCTACACCAACACAAGTGCGAAAAGTGGTTTTCCAACACTAACACAAGGGCGAAAAGTGGTTTTTCAACACTATCACAAGTGCAAAAAGTGTTTTTTCCACACTAACACAAGTGCGAAAAGTGGTTTTTCAACACTATCACAAGTGCAAAAAGTGTTTTTTCCACACTAATACAAGTGCAAAAGTGGTTTTTCAACACTAACACAACTGCAAAAAGTGGTTTTTCAACACTAACACAAGTGCGAAAAGTGGTTTTTCCACACTAATACAAGTGCAAAAGTGGTTTCCTGCACCAACACAAGTGCGAAAAGTAGTTTTTCAACACTAACACAAGTGCGAAAAGTGGTTTTTCAACACGAACACAAGTGCGAAAAGTGGTTTTTCCACACTTATACAAGTGCAAAAGTTGTTTCCTGCACCAACACAAGTGGTTTCCTGCACCAACACAAGTGTGAAAAGTGGTTTTTCAACACTAACACAAGTGCGAAAAGTGGTTTTTCCACACTAATACAAGTGCAAAAGTGGTTTCCTGCACCAACACAAGTGCGAAAAGTGGTTTTTCAACACTATCAGAAGTGCAAAATGTGGTTTCCTTCACTAACACAAGTGCGAAAAGTGGTTTTTCAACACTAACACAAGTGCGAAAAGTGGTTTTTCAACACTATCACAGGTGCAAAAAGTGGTTTTCCACACTAATACAAGTGCAAAAGTGGTTTCCTGCACCAACACAAGTGCGAAAAGTCGTTTTTCAACACTAACACAAGTGCGAAAAGTGGTTTTTCAACACTAACACAAATGCAAAAAGAGGTTTTCCACACTAATACAAGTGCAAAAGTGGTTTCCTGCACCAACACAAGTGCAAAAAGTGGTTTTTCAACACTAACACAAGTGCAAAAAGTGGTTTTTCAACACTAACACAAGTGCGAAAAGTGGTTTTTCAACACTAACACAAGTGTGAAAAGTGGTTTTTCAACACTATCACAGGTGCAAAAAGTGGTTTTTCCACACTAATACAAGTGCAAAAGTGGTTTCCTGCACCAACACAAGTGCGAAAAGTGGTTTTTCAACACTAACACAAGTGCGAAAAGTGGTTTTTCAACACTAACACAAGTGCGAAAAGTGCTTTTTCCACACTAATACAAGTGCAAAAGTGGTTTCCTGCACCAACACAAGTGCGAAAAGTGGTTTTCCACACGAATACAAGTGCAAAAGTGGTTTCCTGCACCAACACAAGTGCGAAAAGTGGTTTTTCAACACTAACACAAGTGCGAAAAGTGGTTTTTCAACACTAACACAAGTGCGAAAAGTGGTTTTTCCACACCAATACAAGTGCAAAAGTGGTTTCCTGCACCAACACAAGTGCGAAAAGTGGTTTTTCAACACTAACACAAGTGCAAAAAGTGTTTTTTCAACACTATCACAAGTGCAAAAAGTGTTTTTTCCACACTAACACAAGTGCAAAAGTGGTTTCCTGCACCAACACAAGTGCAAAAAGTGGGTTTTCAACACTAACACAAGTGCGAAAAGTGGTTTTTCAACACTAACACAAGTGCGAAAAGTGGTTTTTCAACACTATCACAAGTGCAAAAAGTGTTTTTTCCACACTAATACAAGTGCAAAAGTGGTTTCCTGCACCAACACAAGTGCGAAAAGTGGTTTTTCAACACTAACACAAGTGCAAAAAGTGGTTTTTCAACACTATCACAAGTGCATAAAGTGTTTTTTCCACACTAATACAAGTGCAAAAGTGGTTTCCTGCACCAACACAAGTGCGAAAAGTGGTTTTTCAACACTAACACAAGTGCGAAAAGTGGTTTTTCAACACTATCACAAGTGCAAAAGTGGTTTCCTGCACCAACACAAGTGCGAAAAGTGGTTTTCCACACTAATACAAGTGCAAAAGTGGTTTCCTGCACCAACACAAGTGCGAAAAGTGGTTTTTCAACACTAACACAAGTGCGAAAAGTGGTTTTTCAACACTAACACAAGTGCGAAAAGTGGTTTTTCCACACTAATACAAGTGCAAAAGTGGTTTCCTGCACCAACACAAGTGCGAAAAGTGGTTTTTCAACACTAACACAAGTGCAAAAAGTGTTTTTTCAACACTATCACAAGTGCAAAAAGTGTTTTTTCCACACTAACACCAGTGCAAAAGTGGTTTCCTGCACCAACACAAGTGCAAAAAGTGGGTTTTCAACACTAACACAAGTGCGTAAAGTGGTTTTTCAACACTAACACAAGTGCGACAAGTGGTTTTTCAACACTAACACAAGTGCGAAAAGTGGTTTTTCAACACTATCACAAGTGCAAAAAGTGTTTTTTCCACACTAATACAAGTGCAAAAGTGGTTTCCTGCACCAACACAAGTGCGAAAAGTGGTTTTTCAACACTAACACAAGTGCAAAAAGTGGTTTTTCAACACTATCACAAGTGCAAAAAGTGTTTTTTCCACACTAATACAAGTGCAAAAGTGGTTTCCTGCACCAACACAAGTGCGAAAAGTGGTTTTTCAACACTAACACAAGTGCGAAAAGTGGTTTTTTAACACTATCACAAGTGCAAAAAGTGGTTTCTTAGACCTACAGAAGTGCGAAAAGTGGTTTTTCAACACTAACACAAGTGCGAAAAGTGGTTTTTCAACACTAACACAAGTGCGAAAAGTGGTTTTTCAACACTATCACAAGTGCAAAAAAAGTGTTTTTTCCACACTAATACAAGTGCAAAAGTGGTTTCCTGCACAAACACAAGTGCGAAAAGTGGTTTTTCAACACTAACACAAGTGCGAAAAGTGGTTTCTCAACACTAACACAAGTGTTAAAAGTGGTTTTTCCACACTAATACAAGTGCAAAAGTGGTTTCCTGCACCAACACAAGTGCGAAAAGTGGTTTTTCAACACTAACACAAGTGCGAAAAGTGGTTTTTCAACACTATCACAAGTGCAAAAAGTGTTTTTTTCCACACTAATACAAGTGCAAAAGTGGTTTCCTACACCAACACAAGTGCGAAAAGTGGTTTTTCAACACTAACACAAGTGCGAAAAGTGGTTTTTCAACACCAACACAAGTGTGAAAAGTGTTTTTTCCACACTAATACAAGTGCAAAACTGGTTTCCTGCACCAACACAAGTGCGAAAAGTGGTTTTTCAACACTAACACAAGGGCAAAAAGTTGTTTTTCAACACTATCACAAGTGCAAAAAGTGTTTTTTCAACACTATCACAAGTGCAAAAAGTGTTTTTTCCACACTAATACAAGTGCAAAAGCGGCTTCCTGCACCAACACAAGTGCGAAATGGTTTTTCAACACTAACACAAGTGCGAAAAGTGGTTTTTCAACACTAACACAAGTGCGAAAAGTGGTTTTTCCACACTAATACAAGTGCAAAAGTGGTTTGCTGCACCAACACAAATGCGAAAAGTGGTTTCCTGCACCAACACAAGTGCGAAAAGTGGTTTTTCAACACTAACACAAGTGCGAAAAGTGGTTTTTCAACACTAACACAAGTGCGAAAAGTGGTTTTTCAACACTAACACAAGTGCAAAAAGTGGTTTTTCCACACTAATACAAGTGCAAAAGTGGTTTCCTGCACCAACACAAGTGCGAAAAGTGGTTTTTCAACACTATCAAAAGTGCAAAAAGTGGTTTCCTTCACTAACACAAGTGCGAAAAGTGGTTTTTCAACACTAACACAAGTGCGAAAAGTGGTTTTTCAACACTATCACAAGTGCAAAAAGTGGTTTTTCCACACTAATACAAGTGCAAAAGTGGTTTCCCTGCACCAACACAAGTGCGAAAAGTGGTTTTTCAACACTAACACAAGTGCGAAAAGTGGTTTTTCAACACTAACACAAGTGCGAAAAGTGGTTTTTCCACACTAATACATGTGCAAAAGTGGTTTCCTGCACCAACACAAGTGCGAAAAGTGGTTTTTCAACACTAACACAAGTGCGAAAAGTGGTTTTTCAACACTAACACAAGTGCGAAAAGTGGTTTTTCCACACTAATACAAGTGCAAAAGTGGTTTCCTGCACCAACACAAGTGCGAAAAGTGGTTTTTCAACACTAACACAAGTGCAAAAAGTGTTTTTTCAACACTATCACAAGTGCAAAAAGTGTTTATTCCACCACACTAACACAAGTGCAAAAGTGGTTTCCTGCACCAACACAAGTGCGAAAAGTGGATTTTCAACACTAACACAAGTGCGAAAAGTGGGTTTTCAACACTAACACAAGTGCGAAAAGTGGTTTTTCAACACTAACACAAGTGCGAAAAGTGGTTTTTCAACACTAACACAAGTGCGAAAAGTGGTTTTTCAACACTATCACAGGTGCAAAAAGTGGTTTTCCACACTAATACAAGTGCAAAAGTGGTTTCCTGCACCAACACAAGTGCGAAAAGTGGTTTTTCAACACTAACACAAGTGCGAAAAGTGGTTTTTCAACACTAACACAAATGCGAAAAGTGGTTTTCCACACTAATACAAGTGCAAAAGTGGTTTCCTGCACCAACACAAGTGCAAAAAGTGGTTTTTCAACACTAACACAAGTGCAAAAAGTGGTTTTTCAACACTAACACAAGTGCGAAAAGTGGTTTTTCAACACTAACATAAGTGTGAAAAGTGGTTTTTCAACACTATCACAGGTGCAAAAAGTGGTTTTTCCACACTAATACAAGTGCAAAAGTGGTTTCCTGCACCAACACAAGTGCGAAAAGTGGTTTTTTCCACACTAATACAAGTGCAAAAGTGGTTTCCTGCACCAACACAAGTGCGAAAAGTGGTTTTCCACACTAATACAAGTGCAAAAGTGGTTTCCTGCACCAACACAAGTGCGAAAAGTGGTTTTTCAACACTAACACAAGTGCGAAAAGTGGTTTTTCAACACTATCACAAGTGCAAAAGTGGTTTCCTGCACCAACACAAGTGCGAAAAGTGGTTTTCCACACTAATACAAGTGCAAAAGTGGTTTCCTGCACCAACACAAGTGCGAAAAGTGGTTTTTCAACACTAACACAAGTGCGAAAAGTGGTTTTTCAACACTAACACAAGTGCGAAAAGTGGTTTTTCCACACTAATACAAGTGCAAAAGTGGTTTCCTGCACCAACACAAGTGCGAAAAGTGGTTTTTCAACACTAACACAAGTGCAAAAAGTGTTTTTTCAACACTATCACAAGTGCAAAAAGTGTTTTTTCCACACTAACACCAGTGCAAAAGTGGTTTCCTGCACCAACACAAGTGCAAAAAGTGGGTTTTCAACACTAACACAAGTGCGTAAAGTGGTTTTTCAACACTAACACAAGTGCGACAAGTGGTTTTTCAACACTAACACAAGTGCGAAAAGTGGTTTTTCAACACTATCACAAGTGCAAAAAGTGTTTTTTCCACACTAATACAAGTGCAAAAGTGGTTTCCTGCACCAACACAAGTGCGAAAAGTGGTTTTTCAACACTAACACAAGTGCAAAAAGTGGTTTTTCAACACTATCACAAGTGCAA
>NW_027618354.1:65000-76072 GCF_964187855.1 Myxine glutinosa | reverse complement strand
GGCGACAGAGAGAGAGAGAGAGAGAGAATTTTGAATTGAATTTGCAACACCATTTATTTCACAAAAAAACACACCAGGTCAAGTTACATTTTTACAGGAGAGAAAAAAATAGAAAAAAACAACAGTTCTTAATGTTAAAAAGAAAAGCACAAATTCGATTCATTCACAACACATAAGGCTTCATTGATACACCATTTGCATTCAAAGAGTTTGACATTTTCATTCGCCACATAATAATCAAACTCTAACCTTATTCTTGCAGACACCAGCCCTTTAAACATAGGTACAACATCGAACCCATGCCCATTATCAATTTTAATTTTCCTCGATTTATATATTGAGTATTTTGCTACAGCAGCTAAGAAGTTTAGGAGGACACCAGAGTCCTTGCAGGAGGGTCTGAAAGATACACCAAAAATAAAAGAATGTGAAGTAAAAGGAAAAGACAACTGATCAAAAAGGTGTGTGAGAATCAAGAAAAGAGGTATTAGTCTTTCGCATTTCACATAGGCATGAAAGAGATCCTCCTTCTGTACACAGAAGGGGCATGCTACTGGCACTGAGCTGTCAAGGTGATGAACAAAGGTGTTCGTAGGGAGAGCCCAATGTGCTAGTCTCCACTGGATATCTGCGAGGAACCCGTAAATAGGTAATTTGTACATATTAGGCCACAGTGGCGTGGCAGGAGACCCTGGCCCTAACCTTTCGGACCACAAGGCCACTCTTGTTACTCCGGAGAAGGGTGATGCTTGGTTTTCTCGAAGGAGCTTGTGAATACCAGCCTTTGTTGCCAAATGAAAAGGAGAGACAAGTTCACCATTCGACTGGAGAGCTGGGAGCACCTTAATTTCAGGGAAAGACAGCCGAACATCCTCGACATTGTTTATACCTTCCCAGCCAATATTTAACTCCTTAAACTTCCTCTTGACGATGCGTATAATTTGGCTGACAATACGCACGGATCTTAAACCAAGAATGGCCGCCACCCTGCCAGCAGACATCCATTTTGTCCCAGATGTATCCCCCAGGTCACAAACTTTGCCAATTCCTCCTTGAGTAAATTTCCTAATCAAAGTCTGACTATGAGGAATGCATGGAAAAAAACCGTTATAGAAAATAGGCTCTTGGATAAACATCCGGCAATTATAAGCCTCAAGGCAACGATGAACCCCAAAACCTTTCCAAACTCTCAGCAAACCCTGATAAAAAGTTGGGATTGAAACTAAGCTGACACGGTCAAGGTTCACCAGGAACAAGTGCCTATCATAACACAGGCCTCCCGCTTGTTGCAACAAGAAAAACGCAAATGAGCGCCAGGGCAGCTCTTCAGCATACAACAGACGTTGCACAGACTGTAGGCGAAAAGCCATAAGCCGGGTGGACACCTCCACAATTCCATGTCCACCCTCCTTCCGAGGATGGTACAGTATTTGCGGCCGAAGCCAGTGGTATCCATTCCAAAAGAAATTAACCAAGACCCGCTGGATGGCTGGTATCAACTCCTTGGGTGGCTGCAAGGCAATTAGTTTATGCCATAATCTTGCTGCTATCAAGTTATTTATAACAAGAGAGCGGCCTTTATAAGAAAGAGATCGCAGCAGTCCTTCCCATCGTTTCAACCGGTGTGTAATTTGTTCAATCATTCCTTCCCAGTTCTTCGTTTCTACTTCCTGGTTGCCGAGATAGACACCAAGATATTTGACTCCATCTGTTTTCCACTCTAGATTATGTGGGAGTGACGGTGGCAGTGTTAAAGAAAGGTTATCTGAACCGCACCATAAGGCTACACTCTTGCCCCAATTTACTTCGGCGGAAGAGGCCGCAGAGTAGTCTTTAAAGCAACGCTGCACCGCAGCAACACTACTTGGGCCCTTAATCAGAACACATACATCATCAGCATAAGCTGTGACCACAAATCTTGAACCAAAAACGGCTCCCACATCCTGAGTTATTCGCTGCCTGATGGATGCTAAGAGTGGTTCAAGGGCAATTATATACAGAAGTCCAGAAAGGGGACACCCTTGACGGATACCCCGACGGAAAGGAAAAGGGGGACATAAACTGTTGTTTACTTTCATCATGCAGAAGGTGTTAGTGTATAACAGCTTGACATAGGAAATGAAAGTTTCGCCAAAACCCATCCGCTCCAGAACAGAAAACAAATATGTATGATCAACACGATCAAAAGCCTTTGTTTGGTCAAGAAACAACAACCCAAAACTGGCACGCACGTACTTATTACAAGAAATAATATCCCTTATCAGAAAAATATTGTCATAAATTGACCTTCCTGGTACACAGTAGGTCTGGTCAGGGTGCACAATAGAGCTGATCACAGTTCCCAAACGGTTTGCTAAGGCCTTCGACAAAAGCTTGTAATCCGCACACAGCAATGAGACAGGCCGCCAGTTCTCGACTAGTTGAGTGTCCCCAGCCTTTGGCAACAGGCAAATGACTGCTCTTCTGCAGGACAGGGGAAGCTCTCCAACATGAAGGCATTCATCAAATACCTCAAGCAGGTCAGGTCCCATAAGTTTCCAAAAAGTCTTATAGAACTCTCCGGGCAAACCATCAATCCCAGAGGCTTTACCATCCTTCAAGCTCCGCATAGCAGTTTCAAGTTCAGCAGCCGAAACTGACATGTTCAATGTGCGTTGCTGGTCTTCCTCAAGTCTTGGAAGCCCGGTAGTCAGCTCCTGCAAGGTCTCATTACTTATGCTCTGGGGGGAGTACAAGTTTGTATAAAAAACCTTCAAAACAGACTTAATCTCCTGTTGGGAGGTCACTATTGGCCCATTAGCAGCACGTAGCCCATGAATCTGTTGTGATTTTTTAACAGAGTTCTCCAAACCAAACAAGGCCTTATTTGGCATATCCAACGTTAAATAACTCATTCTCATGCGTACCAGGGTGCCCATTGCTCGCTGCCGTACCAGTTCAGTCAACATTGCCTTTTTAGTCCATAGCAGCCGGTCACCTGTAGTGTCTTTCCCAGCCGTATTAATGTTTTCCTCCAGGGCTGCAATTTCAGCCTTTAATGAATCAATCGAGAGATTTTGCAATTTAGTGGCATAAAGACTATATTGTTGACAGAACGATTTGACCTGACCCTTTGCGAGGTCCCACCACAGTCGAAGGTTAGCATGTTCAAATTTGGAGGACCGAATTCTTTCCCACACGGCTCGAAAAGCCTCTTTGAATCTCATATCATTCAGCAGGTGGGTATTAAGTGACCAATACGCACTACCCCCTGAGGTCAGAGGCAAATTAAAACCCATTGAAACCAGGTAATGGTCTGTGAAACCAGTTGGGAGTATCTGGGTTGTGGCCATCACATTTAGCATTGGCTTATTCACGTAGAATCTGTCTAGCCTTGCCATTGATATCCTCCCATCATGGCATCTGCACCACGTATAGCACCGTGAAGTTGGGTGTTGCAACCTCCAAACATCTTTCAAATGCTGATTTTTGATGATGTTCTCCAAAATCCTCATAGAAGCTGGATGGGGTTCATGACCGGTCCTGTCTACGGAAGGATTGATAGTGCAATTGAAATCACCAGCAACACAGATGAAAGCGGTTGTATCCAGTCCTTTTACAAAGTCATGCAGAGTGGAAAAGAACACTCTTCTTTCCATGGGCTCACTCGGTGCATATACGTTCACAATGATGATCCTTTGCGTGTTGCAATAGAAATCCACCGCTATCAGATGTCCCTTATAAATTTCCTTAAAGACAATCTTCCGAGCAGGGATTCTATCACTCAAGGCGATGGCAACACCAGCTTTGGGTGTGGTAAACCCACTCAGCCACCACTGCCCTCGATAAAGTTTTCCCCATTCAGCAACCAGGGTGTTCGTAGCATGAGTCTCCTGTATCAGGATGATGTCGGCTTTCACCCTCTCCATCGCCTGAATTGTCTGAATTTTTCGTAAGGGGGTACAACCCCCATTGATATTCAGGGATGCGATACATATCTTTCGCAAAGCCATTTACAAAGGTAACTCACCCTCCGCCTGCAATTCCTTATTCGCCTTTGTGACCGCTTTCCGAAGACGCTGAAATTGGGCCTCCGAGATTTCCATTGGGTCATTTCTTTGCAGGAGGGGTCTTGCAGCCCTGATGAAAGTTTTCACATCGGGAAAATGGTCTTTGATCACAACGTAGCGTTGCCTAAACGTCTCGTTTAGGAAACTGATGACGTTTTCCTTTGTTGCTTCCATCTGTTCTTCTCCCTGATGATCATTCACAGACACAAGGCTTTGAGCTTCCTCATCCAGCTCCCTAACCACATCAACGTTGAAACTCCTTTGTTGTGTGTCAGGAGCAGGCACACCTTCTGTGTCATCACCACTGCAGTCTTCTTGTTGCATCACAAGGGGCACATCTGTGCCACCACTGCTGCCTATTATAGGTCTGCTTGGACCATCATCCTTGGTCGTTTCAACCGGATGTGAGCAACAACCGTTGTCACTCAGGCCCTGGGACTGCTCGTTGTCACAAGGGACAATGGTGCCATCATCACAACCAATACTGCTGCATTGATTTTCTTCAACAAGAGCAAGGGGTGAAGTCCTACTCTCCTCTGTTTCGTCACCACCCTGCCCAGCTTGCTGAGAATCATCAGGATAGTCTGAGATACTGTTTGTTTGTACGAGTATCACTTTGCTACCTTTGTCTTCCACCTCGGCGCTCAAAAAGGTACGTTTTAGGTTCCTCTTAGCCTCGGTGCCTTTAATCAATACCTCCTCAAAGACCATATTCTCTTGAGGTTGCAGCCTCTTGTCCTCATCGACTGGGTGCACCCCTGCTGCACTAACCTCAGCAACACCGCCACCACTTTCCACACCCTGGTCTTCTGGTGTGGGCGTCTGTACTCCACCAGGCTCATGAACGGGGGGCACTGCATCAGTTACAGGGGGGGCCGACCCAGCTGCTGTAGCGTACGTCTTCTTGGCGTCTGGGCAATACTGCTTAGTGTGTCCGTGTGCTCCACATCGGTAGCAGATCAAGGTCTCGGTCGCCATGAAGATTCTATATTCATGCTCGCCTACTTTAAAGGTGTGGGAGGTGTTCAACTGCTTCGCTGCGTCTTTTAGAACAACAAAACAAAAACGTCGAAACGATTGTACGTGCTTCAACCTGCCGTTTCTCGTACGTAGAGGAACCCTAATGATTCGAGAGACGACAGTACCAAACTCACCTAGCTTGTGTAGGATTTCCTCGTTACCTAGGAAAGGCGGAACATTGCTCAGAATGACTTTAACTGCCGGCGTGTCCATCGACGACACAGGAACAAACAGATCGTTTCCCAAGGTCAAACCATTCTGCACAACAATATCGGCCAGACTTATTTGCGAAACAAAAACCACAATTTTGTGATTCATACGAGACGCGGCACGAATGTTACTCACGTCGATCAAATCCCCAATCGCAAGCAAAATGTCATCCATTTCAACTCCCTCTGGTGGGACAAGGCACAGCCCGTGCTTACGCGATAAACCCTCATCGGTAACACGATCGGCAGGCCTTTGGCTACTCCTATTAGCCATATCGTCAAAGGAGAAACGAAGTGAAAGCAAATAGATTTGTATAATCCCAAAAAAAAAAAGAATAGAAAAAAATATATATATATTAAGTAACTAGAAACGGAAAGCACGGTTTAAACCACGTTAGGAAAAAACGTGGTTCAAACAAACCCTTACCGTGCTGGCTCTCCCTCTCTCTGTCTCGAAGGAGGAGAAAAAAAACGAGGGACAGGTGGTAACGAAGCAGGAAGGGAGGAAAAAGGTCAACATACACGACAAGAGTACAAAAGGAAAAAACCAAAGGAAGGGGAAAGGTAAAAAGGTTGGTGGGGAGAGGATGAAAAACAACACGAGCCAGGAGCTACAACACACAAGCACGAGCACGCGCCATCTTGCCACGCCCAACACACGAAACGGCCAGCAGGGGGCGAGAGCGAGAGAGAGAGAGAGAGAGAGAGAGAGAGAGAGAGAGAGAGAGAGAGAGAGAGAGATAGAGAGATAGAGAGACTTTTTTTGACTTTTGAGTCTTTTTATTATAAAAATATAAAAAGTAACAATATACGTGTTTTACAATCAAATCAATACTGCCAACAAAAAGAAGAACCACCAAATGATCATCAAATAAGAAACATAATCAGTATCTCATAACAGTATTTTCAATTCGTTTTCTTCAACTCCACAAAAACCACCGACACACCAAGTATCAATAAAGTTTTGAAGATTTCCGGTCACGTTGGAAAAGGTAAACTCAAGTTTCAATCTTGCTGAGACCAATGCATTAAAAGACAACATGATATTGCAGTGCTCTGTCGGTTTGCCAGATAGTTTATCTTTTCTTGTTAAATAAACAGCAAGTTTCGCAGTTGCTATTAGGAAACTAAACAGTTTAGATACAGGATCTTGTTTAGGGGCAAAACAAAAGATGAAATTTCTCAAAGAAAAAGTAATATGCATTTTGTGTGCAATATAATTCAACCAATGAAACAAAGGAAATAATCGTACACAGTCTATGAATGCATGAAACAAATCTTCATTGACTGCACAGAAGGGACAACAAACAGATACAGGAGAAAAATGTCTAATAAACATGTTGGAGGGAACAATCCAGTGGGCCAAACGCCACTGGAGATCACCTGTTCTTTTGGATGTGGGCTCACTGTACATGGCTTCCCAGATAGGTTCGGAGGGGGGTCCTCCGGGTAACAATCCTTTCCATAGGGTAACTCCATTTAGCGACGGGTTCCCATTTAACAGCTTGAGGCACATCTTGTAGATGCCCTTGCTGTCCATTGTCTGGAAAAGCTTTGACCCATCGCTAACAGGGGGCAAATCGTTTTGAATGGGTTCAACAATTAATTTAGGCACTGTCGGCTCATTTGGATCTTCTTCTGTACCTCGAGTCCAAGTTAGGCCAAGTTGCCGTCCCAACTGAATCATTTTCCTCAAAATTTTTGCAATCATCCTATGGGACCAAATCCCTGTCAGGTCGGCGATTTCACTTACGGATTTCCAACCATACCCTGAGTCATGTCGGAGATGCCGCACCTTCACAATACCAGCTGCTATAAAGTGTTGGCAAAAATCTCGACTCTTTGGAATGTCGGGAAAGAGAGGGTTATAGAACAAAGGCTCGTGTGCCAGCATTTTCGTTACATATGTGTCCGCCTGACGACTCACAGAAAGGCTCTGCCAGGCATTTAAGAGGCTTTGGTAAAAAGCAGGGAGAACCGATATGTCGACATGCTGGAGGTTCATTTGAAAGAGTTCAAACCCGTACCCGAGCCTACCCGCTCGCTGCAGTACAAGGCGTGCAGGGAGCCGGCCTGGCAGATGTTCCATGTAGAGGAGACGTTGAATGGACCGCAGCCGGAAGGCCATTAGGCGGGCTTTGATGTCGACGAGGTTGTGGCCACCCTCAGCCGAGGGGCGACATATCACATCGGGTCGTAGCCAGTGGTAGCCTCCCCAGAAGAAGTCCACCAGTTTGCCCTGGAGTGCTTTGAGTAGGGCCTCCGGCGGTTGCAGGCAGATGAACTTATGCCACAACATTGTGGCAACTAAGTTGTTGATCACTAGCACACGGCCCTTGAAGGACAAATGAGGTAAAACCCTTTTCCATCGGTTCAATCTTTCTCCCACTTGCTCAATTACCCCGTCCCAATTTCTTTGAGCATACTGTGGGGAACCAAGGAATATGCCCAAGTACTTAATTCCCTCACTTCCCCACAGCAACCCTGCGGGGAGGGATGGGGGCGGCTGTGGTACAGGCTGAAGAAGGTTGCGATAAAGGGAGGGTATCCATAACGTCTTGCTCTTGTTCCAATTGATTTTTAAAGAGGAGGCAGCGTGAAACTTTGACAGGCACTCAACAACGATATCGATATCATCCTTATCTTTTACAAAGATGCAGACGTCATCCGCATAAGCACATAGGGTTAGCGGTGCACTCATGGGAGTGAGTGCTATTCCAGAAATCTTCTTTCTCAGTAGATTGAGAAGAGGCTCTAAAGAAAGAGCAAACAATAAACCAGAGACTGGGCACCCTTGCCGGACCCCTCTCCGAACCTTGATGGGGGGAGCCAGCACATTATTAATCTTAATTAAACTAAATACATCCGTGTATAGCAAGGAAATGTAGGAACGAAAGTTTGCTCCGAGGCCGCATGCCTGTAACACATGATGCATAAACTTATGGTCGATACTGTCAAATGCCTTTTCAAGATCAAGCGACATCATTCCAAAGTCTTCTTTAACACGGTTACCATCAATGAGATCTCTAATTAAAGAAATATTATCATGGATGGATCTTCCAGGAACACAGTAACTCTGTTCTGGCAGTACTAGATCACCGATAACCTTTTTTAGTCGATTAGCTAGTACTTTTGAAAAAAGCTTGTAGTCTGTGCACAGCAGGGAGATCGGTCGCCAGTTCACCAAAAGTCGGGGATCTTCAGTTTTCGGGAGCAAGCACACTACGGCTCTTCTTAGACTCAGCGGCATTATACCAGTCTGTATAGAAGTGTCCAAAACATTCAGCAACTCAGGGCCTAAAAGGTCCCAAAATGTCAGAAAGAATTCGGGAGGTAGACCGTCAATACCCGGAGCTTTCCCTGAATCCATGGCAGCAAGAGCACAGGTTAGCTCAAGGAGGGTGATTGGTAGGTCAAGCTCCAACCGTTGAGCCTCAGTTAGGGAGGGGAGGTGAGAGGTTAAATCCATCATTGTATCATTACAAACAGTCTGCTCCTCAAAAAGTTTTGTAAAGAATTCAATAATGTTTATTCTAACATCATCTTCGTTGACAACAACGTTGCCTCTTGAGTCCAAAACAGAAGAGATTAGCCGTGATGGCTTGCTTAAGGATTCTAAATGAAAGAAAGACTTGTTTGGGGTGTCTGATAACTTTACATTCTGTATTCTAAGTCTAATTAATGTTCCGGCTGCTTTCTCTTGAACTAACTCCCTTAAAAGAGCTTTCTTTACAAGCAATAACCGGTAATTGGCGTCATTGTTTTCATGAGCCAATTTATTCTCCAAATGTAGAATATCCAATTCCAACCGGGCCATTGTAATGTGCTTGTCGTTTGTGCTGTGTGATTGGAAACATTGACAAAAAACCCGAATTTGAGATTTCATGTTATCCCACCATATGCTGGATGAAGAAAAGGAAGATTTCTTTGCTACTAGACTTGCCCAGAAAACACGAAAGGCTTCCTTAAACATACCATCTTCTAGAAGTCTAACATTAAACTTCCAATAAGCGCTCCTACTTGCGGGTTGAGGAAAGGAAAGGTTTAGGGTTTGAAACCATATGATGGTCTGAAAACACGGAAGGAAAAATATTTGAAGAAACCGCAGTATTTTTAAAGGGTACGTTGATGTACCATCTGTCAAGCCTTGCCAAGGATACTCGACTATTGGCGCATCGACACCAGGTGTACTGGGATGTGCTTGGGTGGTGCAACCGCCAAACATCAACGAGGCCCATTGTGCTAAAAAAATTGGATAAGTGTACATGGGACTCAGGATGGGGTTCGGCAGAATTTCTGTCAACCGATGGGTCGAAGGTGCAATTGAAATCACCTCCGACACACACACAATGATCAAAATCAACTGATCTTAAGTGATTTATCATTGCGGTGAAGAAGGACTTACGCTCTACGCTATCACTTGGCGCATACACATTAAAAATAGTGTAATGGAAGTTATGGCTTACTAGTTTGAGAGAGCTAAGCCGACCATTTATTACCTCCTGAAAATGGCATGACTCACACACGAGGCCTGGCTTCAGCAAGAAGCCGATTCCAGCAGATGAAGCTGATAAATTGCTGAAATAGCATTGGCTCTTAAAAAGTTGATGCCAGTTATGTTCCACATTTGGTGTGATGTGAGTTTCTTGAAGTAAGATCACATCCACCTTTTTCCGTTGAAATATGTTTTTTACTTGAACCTGGCGGAGGTGTCTAGCACCACCACCGTTAATATTTAAGGTTGCGAGTTTTATAGTTTTCATCCTGTATTGATGAAATCAGCCTGTGGCTGGGAACACTCTACACCTGCACGTGTGATGAATTTTCTTAACCTGTGGTATTGTGACTTATTCAGGTCAAAATGTTCAGGCGTTTTAATTATGGATTTTGCAGTGTGGATGAATGCAGCCAAATCGTCAAAATGGTCTTTAATGACTATGTTACGCTGTCTGTACGTTTCGGCTAGAAACGACACGATGTGTTGGGGGGGTATCTGTGACTGAGATGCTGATGACTGTGACAGCTCAGTCACTTCCACCTCGTCCTCAGACTCTGACAGGTCTGATAATGTCCCACCTGGATCTTGGGCCTTACTTGCAGCTCTCACGAGCTCCTCTGGAGGCATATCCTGAGATTTCGTTGGGTACTCTGGTACACACTCACGAGCAGACTGGTGCTTACTTTCTTTATGTGTGCTTTGGCAAATGGCTGCAGATCTCTGCGTAGCCGGGGTTACGATTTCTGTTTGTGAGACAGAGCAATTTGTTTGGTCACCAGTCCGCTCAGCTACTGGAGGGGGGACCGGTGGGGCTTCGCGTTCAGGCTCAAAAATGGCCGCATTGTTCGGATCAATGTCGGCTTTATTCTCAGAGCTTGGGAAATCAGTAACATCTTCTTTACCACTTTGGCGTTCGATATTTTCGTTTGCTGTAAACGTTTTGCCCTCTTTTGCAGAGACAGTGTCTCTGCCCAAGACAGCCTTCTTTATCGCACCATCAGGGCTATTTGTTAGTGGTGCTTTCCGTTTTTTGGTCAGTATGACAAGTTCTTCATTCATGGGTTCGTCAGCAGTACTAGCATCACCAAGTGCCATCTCACTGGGTTTGGGTAGCACCGGGGCGTCGGGAAGCACGGTCGGGGCGTCGGGAAGCACAGTCGTGGCGTCGGGAAGCACAGTCGGGGCTTCGGGAAGCACGGTTGGGGCTTCGGGTAGCACGGTTGGGGCTTCAGGTAGCACGGTTGGGGCTTCGGGAAGCGTAGTCGGGACCTCGGGAAGCACAGTTGGGACATCAGG
>NW_027618354.1:0-60000 GCF_964187855.1 Myxine glutinosa | reverse complement strand
CCCTGCACATTGTAAGAGGCGACTAAGGGTTGGCGTCAGGAAGGGCATCCGGCCATAAAACATTGCCTCAAAACAGGGAACCATGATTGTCATAGGGCCTGCAAGGCTAACCCCCGCTATAGCGGGGGAAAATGGCCTAAAAGTGATCATTCATTTCAGAGTGTGACTCCTCCTCCTCCTCCTCCTTGGAGTCGACTCTTCTTCTTCCAATGGGGTTTCTCACTCAGGGTCTTTCAGGCCCAGCGCTTTTGAAAAATAAGGGGGCTGTCGTCGCTTGTAATGTGGTTGTCTGTGTGGTAATGTGGTAATGACAACACCACGGTAAATGAGCCATGGTTATGAATAGAATGGATTTAAAGGAGCATAAAGTAAGAACAGGAGGGTAATTGATGAGAAGGAAAAAAAACAATCTATAACCCACACAACGCATTTCCCTCTAGACAGCGGGTGCGGGTCTATCTGTGCACATATACTAACGGCATACCTGAATCTAGGGAGCTCTATGTGTCATGGATGTTCGTTCCCTGGGGGCCGGTTTTATAACTGTCACAATATATAGACACGGACACACACACACACACACACACACACACACACACACACACACACACACACACACACACACACACTATTATCAGCCCTTTTTTGCGTTTACATGATAAATCACTGTCTGCAACCCCTGTCCCTCCTGGTACAAGGAAGGAGGAGCAATTACCACCCCCAACCCCTCCCAGCCACCCACCCGTTGTGGAGTCTGAGCACAGCAACCTCACTGAGGTAGGAAATAGAAAACAGAGAAAGCTGGTATTAAGGTTGGCAGAGAAGACCAGACCAGTTTCTTCCCATGAGGTTTAGGGAGGAATGTGTAATATGTTCAATGGTGCTGGTGGTACCTCAGCTACATGGGAGCAGAAGATAAAGGTCCATAAACATTCCGTCATCAAAAATAGCAATAAAACCCTTCCAAGGTTATGTTTGAAAAATTACAAACAGAGGTTAAAGTTCACACAGCAAGACTATCACTGAAATCTATTATTACATTTCTGGTTTCATTTCTCATCAGCGCTTTTTATTTTCGGACATCCTGTCTGAAATTAAAGGAAGTCACTGGACCTTCATGTCAGTTTCATTTTGGCCTTTGTAAAACAGGCAATTTATCAAGCAGCAAAGGCAAAGATTAACAATGAAGGTCTGCAAGATAGTTTTGCATGCCCGAAAGCTTTGTTACACTCATGTATCGTTTCGGAGTTTAAGGTGGCACAATAATCTGGGAATATTTAGAGATTCCTGCAACTTGAAATCCTAATGATGTGTTTTGCAGTGTTTCTCCTCATATTAACACAATGGAGCTAAACACGCACGCGCACACACACACACACACACACACACACACACACACACACACACACACACACACACACACACACACACACACACACACACACACACACACACACACACACACACACACACACACTTTGCATTTAATATGGAATTTTTTTTTGTGGGGGTGAACTTACTTTTCAAGATGACTTAGAACCAAAAGTTCATTGGAATTATGTTGAAATTATTCTAGATTTTGTTAATGTGACCTTTAAAAGAAACAAAAACCACATTTGACATTTCGAAGCAAATAAATTGATCCTTGAAAGTGATGTAAACTGATATCGAACTCAATTCACGGACAGTACTGTGTTAAACTTCTGTACGTTTTCCAGAAGTATCTCTTTATTTTGCACATTAGCCAAAAAAATTTTCAACAAAAACAAAAGCTAAATTATGACTGGGATTACGGACAGTAAAATTACAGTTCAGTACTTCGTGTAACCCCCACGACCATTCAGGAGAGCACGTACACGTCGAGGCATGCTGTTCACGAGATTTGCCAAGGTTTGGACAGGAATCGCTTGCCATGCAGTGACAATAGTCTGCTGCAATTCACGCACAGAGGCAGGCTGCTGGTCCAAGTTGTCGATTTGATGCGTTAATTCTGCCCACAAGTTCTCTATCGGATTCATATCCGGGGACATGGCAGGCCACTCCATATGCTCTACACCACGGTCAGCAAGAAAGTGTTGGATCATGCGAGCACGATGAGGCCGTGCATTGTCATTTTGGAAGACAAAGTTTCCTCGAAAGGCTGCACGAGCAAATGGAAGCAATGTTTCTTCCAGAATGACCCTGTACTTGAACTGGTTCAGGTTTCCATTCAGAACAACCAGGTCAGTTTTTCCCCCTGCATGAAAAGCAGCCCAAACGGTCACCCCACCACCTCCAGCTTGGACTCTTGGCACTATACAATCTTCGTTGTGGGCTTCATGCACTTGTCTGCGCACTCGGACGTGGCCATCTTGACGATAGACGAGAAATCTAGACTCGTCACTGAAGGTCACATGATTCCAGTGTCTTGGCTGCCATTGACGGTGCTCTCTGGCCCACTGCAATCGGCGCTGGCTGTGTTGTCTGGTCAGGCGTGGCTTTCTCAGGGGACGCCTGGCACGATAGCCTGCTTGAACCAGTCGTTGGTTGACAAGCCTTCTGGATACAGGCACATTTGTCAGTTGCTGCCACTCAGCCCTAAGCCGATTAGCTGACTTGGTACGGCCATTGCAGACTAACCGGTGCAGCTGGCGATCATCTCTCCTTGTGGTTCTGCGTGGACGTCCTGGCCTCGGTATTGGAGTAGGGACACCCCTCTGAGAATTTCGTTTCAGGATCTTTGACACCTGACCTTGACTGATGCCATACTGCCGAGCAATTGCACGCTGTTTCATGCCAGAATTTCGTAAAGCCACCACTCCATGACAAACAGCATTGTCAAGTTGACGGACCATCTCCAGAGGAAGCGGCAATAACTTTTGTAGACGTGCAGCAGTTGTTTTCCACTAATACAGAACGCAACAACCCTTATATACCCGATTGTGAAGCCAATCGTCAAATGTACCTGTCCTTACATTTTGTCATGCCACCTGTGATATAATCCTGTTATTGACTTCTTGCTGCGAAAGACAATCAGTGACATGGTTCTTTCAACAAAGACATCACCAAAGGGTAAAAGAAACTCACCAGATTGATATACTGAGTTCAGAAAGTAAACCCAAGTCAAAAAAATAATAATTCCATATTAAATGCCAAGTCTGTATTTATATTGTTGCGGATCTCAGCGCCGGCCTTCTCCCCTTACCATGGGGGGATTAGTCCCCTTGTCTTTGACTGACCAGGCACGACCCGAGGCCTATGACGTCCTTTCCGGACAGCGCTAAATAGGGTTGTAGGACCAGATTCGCTATTACCTAAGTACTAGCACTGCCCCGAAACGAGGAGATAAGCCTCGCACGAATCACGTGTGTTGGTGGATACGCCGAGCGGTAGCGAACACGTGATCCGAGCTGTTATCAATTACTAGACCCCGATCCAAGCGGTTCTTATTCGTGCCATGCTTACCCAATGGAGAAATCACAGAAGCGGTCGAATTGGGAAGAAAGGAAGAACCGAATTTATTCACACTATTTACAATGATGAGAAGAAGCAGAGACACAGTGCAGCCTTAAAAAAAGTCTTAACTTACTCCCAGGACAAACGGGCCCGTCTCACACACAGACACACTCACACGGGGCTTGCAGATGAAGGTCAGCACGTCCAGGGATGGATGGCACGTCCACGGATTGTCAGCTCTCTCCGGTCCCCAGCTCGTACCGCGAAGATGGATCCCGTAGCAGGCAGGAGCTCTCTGCGTGTCGTTGGCGCACACGTGATAATATGGGGTGAACGGTAGGGGCAGCTCTGGCGCGGCTGGTGGTAATTCACTGGCGGCTATTGCCACGTTTACTCGCGTGGCTGCATACGTAATAGGCGAATACAGTCCAAGCAAGTTCAAGCAAATCCTCTCATACAACGAAGTTCTCTCTCGTGCTCTCTTGCATAAGTCCTTTTGGTAAGTCCTCTCAAAGGGCTTTGTGCGGTGACTTTTATAGGCCCGCCCCGCGAACCTTCAACACTTGCCAGACGCGCCTCACCACGCCCTATCACGCCATGCCCTTAGAGCCCTGGTTAGCTGGTGGCCCTTACCGTCATCGCCTCTGATGCGCTCCTTGACGCCGCCCCACTCCGACCCCACGCTCCTCCCTCTTCTCAGGCCTACCTTGTGTCACTCGACTAGCGAGCGAACAAAGGGCAGCGAATGCTGCTGGCAGCCAAAGCGTAACAAAATGCTGCGGGCAGCCAAAGCGTACCAAATTGAGGGATCAGCCAAATGGGGCGCGGGATCAATTATGCCCACAGGTGGAACTGGAGGGTGGACGCAAAATGAAAGGACCTAAACTCATGTCTTTACACAACGCAGATATTACGAGTGGAAATGGCCTATACTTACACATACTATGACATAACTAATACTCTAAGTGGGCCTACGTGTTGCTCGTGGACTAACTATGGGGGGCAACCCTTTAACCTTTAATGACCAATATGTGCCAATCTCAAAACCGCAGCACTGCCCCCCTCCTTCGCCAGGCTCGTCCCCGAGCCGAACCCACACAGGTGAGAACGACCGGTTTTGAGCAAGGTTCAGGACTACTCTTTAAATACCGTGTGACACTTAGATATGGTTCCCCTCTACATTTAATCTAACACCCCGTATGCGACAGTTTTACAACACTAGATATGTCCCACCTACTGCATTGTGTACTAACTAACAGACTCACCCACAGCCAACCGAATTGCGGAAAGAATTCTCAAACTATACATAAAGCCGGTGAGGAGCATGTTATTTACAAGACTAAACTAATTATTTACATTTCTATAACCCAGGACCTGTTCTTTTGTGGCAAAGAAAATTTGGAGGAGAGAAACAACAATGCCATGCACCAATACACCAAAATGCACAAAAATGCATAATCACCAAAAATGCACATGTCATAATTAAATGGCACATTTGCTGCTTGGGTGCTGCTTGGCTGCTGCATCTTGCGTCTTCCTGCTTCGTCTTCGGTGTGCCATAATAAAAACTTGGTCTTCTTTCCTGACACACCGGAATAAAATGCACAAACCGTGTCCGATTTTATTTGCATGGCCAATCTTAGGTGGTCCATCTGCGTGACATTGACTCCACTTAAAACCAGTGGTCCGCAGGTGCAAGGTAACATTTGCAGCAAATGTCCGTTCAGCAAAGATGCCATGCCACAGAACGTGTGGTCCATATGGTGCATTGGTGCAGCAAAAGGTAGCAGGCGGGCCGCACAAGTGTATCCAGGCACCGCTGCACAGTTCATGGTTCCTGCACACTCCCCTCCAAAAAAATGGGTCCATGGGTGGGGAGGAAGACAAAGCAGAGTTAGGCAAGGAAAGGACGCAAGGGTACACATCAATCAAGGCAATGCAACATGAGGGGCGCGGGAGAGCGAGCAGAGAAAGCTCGTCCCTAGCCGTTTGTAACCCCCCACGTCGGCCTACACTACCAATGCCCCTCCCTGTATTTACAATTTACAAATTCGTCGATACGTTTTGTCTCCCATATCCCCCTCTATGCCAAATTCCTCATCCAATCCCTCCCAAGAAGGAAGAGATGGAATACCCACAATGTCACTTTCCGTCGTGATGCGTCTCACCCATCCAAATAGTTTACAAAACCTGGTGTGGAGTTCTGTCTCCCTTGGTGAGTGGATGTGGATGGTGTGAAGAGATTTCTCATCCGACCTATACTCTAATAACATTAACTCAGTTACACTACCCAGGGTCTTGCCATGCCAATTCAATTGGCCATCGTTACACTATGCGGTTCTAAAAACCAATTCCCATTGACCCACCCTGTGGTGCCATCCAATTAGGGTCTCACTCCCCAATTTCTCACTACTGTGCCTTTGCACAATTTCGGGGCTGGGTCGTGTGGCTCCACCAGCAGGTCTACCTACCTGCGCACCTCCGCCACTGAAGTCGCCACCCGAGCTTACCTTGCTCCTTGCGACTACCCTAAATCGGGGAAGGCCCCTCCTGGCTCTCTCACCCCTCTGATGCCCTCTCTGGCATTGGGCTGCCCGGGTCCTTCCTTAGGATCCTCGGGCCCCACTGAACACTACTCTGACTCTAACTGGCTCCCAGAGCCTACATGCGGCCTCACCTGGCTGACAGACTACCAGTGGTGGAGTGCCCCAATAACTATACGCACCAACAAAGCACACACGCCCAGCCATTTCCACAGACTCACACACCCATCCAAGCAATACCTTGCTACTACCTGCACCACAGGTGTCAATATCCAACAATTTACCGAAACCCTCTACCTAACTTTAGCTACCCTCCCCGGGTATTCGTGAAGGGGTCCATCTTCCCCCAATCACTCCTTCGCACCATGCATTCCACACCTTTTACGTCACACCAAACATTCCACACCACTCATTCCACACCATTCATCCCACACACCAAATATTCCCACCTTGCACACCATACTGCCTCTGACATGCCTCTGACATGACATGCCTCTCTAATGCCTCTGACATCAATTCTTCCTGGGAATTCTTCCAAAGCAAACTGCTCTCTCTCATGCACAGATTTATCCCATCTCGTCTTCAGTTGTCTTACCCTTCCTCCCATCCATGGTACACTGAATCTTGTGGTGAGGCAGTTGCCCTGAAACAACTTGCCTTTGCATCTTGGAAGACAAATCCAACTGAAGGCAATCTCAGTTCCTTCCACCAAGCTCGAAACAAGTGTGTTTCTACCCTCAGGAGTGCCAGGAAGCACTATCTCTCCACACTCAAGATTGAACTCTCAAACCTGTCTCCTTCCTCCAAATCCTGGTGGAGTCTTGTCAAATCCGTTTCTGGTGTTTGTTCCCCCTCCATCCCCTCCCTTACCTCAAATGGCTACACAGTTGACACCGCACGTGACAAAGCCGAATGCCTCAACTCTGTGTTTGCCTCAAAATCTTGTGTCCCAAACCCATCTCTCTCTGTTCCCACCTTTCCCAGTCGAACCCAACTGCTCCTGGACTCTGTGTCCTTCTCTCCTGACAAGGTGGAGGAGTTTTTATCAAACCTCGACTCTGATTCTGCAACTGGACCAGATGGCATCAGCCCTAAAATCCTGCTCTGCCGCACTATCTCACCCTCTCTCTGTTCTTTTCACCCTCTCTTTTGCTCAAGGTCATCTGCCAACATCTTGGAAATCAGCATACATTACCGCTTAACACAAAAAGGTGCAAAAACAGATCCTAGCAACTACAGACCAATCAGCCTGCTCCCAATTATCAGCAAAGTCATGGAATCCATCATTGCTTCAGATATCAAATCCTTCCTCTTCTCTAATGGCTTGATCTCTGATCATCAATTTGGATTCAGACCAGGTCATTCTACTCTGGACATGTTGCTTCTGCTGTCTCAACAATGGATGGAGGTCCTCAATGCCAAACAGGAAATCAGAGCTGTCTCACTTGACATATCACGTGCCTTCGATACGGTCTGGCACCCAGGTCTGCTCACCAAACTCACCTCCTATGGTATTCAGGGAAATCTCCACTCATGGCTTGCGGATTTCCTCTCTGGTCGTAGGCAACGTGTGGCCCTGAATGGATTTCTCTCATCTTCCCTTACTGTTCTGGCTGGAGTTCCCCAAGGTAGTGTTCTGGGCCCTGTGCTATTTCTGGTCTTCATCAATGATCTCTCCGACTCTCTGAAAAATCCTCTCTATCTCTTTGCTGATGACTCCACTATCTGCCGCTCCATTTCCTCATCCCTCAGATCGGCAGTCTGCAGCCTCCTCACTCTCTGCAGACCTGGACAAAATCACAGAATGGTCAAACAAGTGGAACATGTCTTTCAATCCTGACAAATCTCACACTCTTACAATGTCTCTCCGAAAGGACCGACTGGACAACCCTCCCATCTACTTTCTCAACAATCCTCTCCAAGAAGTTCTGTCGCTCAAGCTTTTGGGTCTCACTATCTGCCATGATCTTTCTTGGGAAAACCACATTTCCAAGCTGGCCTCCAAAGCCAGTCGCCGACTGGGCATCCTCCGTCGTGCGAAGTCCTTCCTTGGCACACCTGAGCTCCTCACCACATACAAGGCTTTCATCCTCAGCTCAATGGAATACTGTTTCCCCCTCTGGGCTGGTGCTCCTGCCTCACACCTTGCTCGGCTTCACGCTGTTGAGGCCAAAGCTTTCAGAATCATTGGAATCTCCTGCGATGTAGTCAACTCCGAGGGCCTTTCACTCACTCACCGCAGGCAGGTTGGTGGTCTTTCTGTCTTCTACCGACTCCTCTCCGGCCTTGCTCCCCAGCTCTCTGTGTGCTCTGTCCCCCCAATATTCCTTCAGGTCGCACAAGATCTGCCTGCAACCCTCTTATGGTTAAACTGCCAAAGTCTAGGCTCTCTGCTCACCTTCACTCTTTCATTCCCCTTTTCTCCCGCCTCTGGAACAAACTCCCCCACTCCCTTCAATCCCACTCCTCCCTCCAGGTCTTTAAAACAGCTGTTCACCACCATCTCTTATCTTCCCCCATCGAAAACCTTGATCTTTTCTACCCCCGGTAATTCACCCCAGACTCCTTGCAGTGTTCAGATGTTTTATTCCTCTCCCACCTCCCCCCAAGTCCTCCCGATGTCCCTGCTCTCAAATGTTGTGTTTGTGTCCTTCCCCCTCTCTCCCCATCTTGTCTGCCGCTCCCCTTGTTTTTTGTGGTTTGTGTGTCGGTTTGTCTTTTTGTGTGATTAATGTTAGCTCTTTCACGAGCCTCGATCTTGTATACAAAAAAAATAATAAAATAAATAAAATACAAGTCCATTCACTCAACACAATTCCATTTGTCCTCAATACACCACTTATTCACTTTTACACACACACCGCATCATCTAACTAACTACTTCCCTCTAAAACTCGTGCTTTCCCGTCTTCCCTTACACTACGCACTTCCTCGTCATTATCATCCACCTAATCTCTCTACATCCCCTCTACCTGTACCAATGTCTCCACTTAAATCTCGTCCCTACCGTCATTTCTCTAAATCCCTAACAATATCCTAGCCCGCCCTCGGCTAATTTTCACTGCCACCCCATAATCTAAAGCTCATGTGCCCCCAAAAAAATGAATGAGGGATGGTAGATCTACCATCCCTCTACTTCGGACACTACTCCCCATCACTATCACCCCCCATTCCTCTGCACTATGAGCCCCCTTCATTTGAGGTACTGGGTCCTGCCTCGGCCTCTAAAGCCGAGGCGATCCATGAGGGCGCCTGCTCGCCGGTGTAGGGTCTTACCCGGTCGGCATGGACGATCCGAGAGAGGGCTCGTGGCCCCATCTTCATCTTAATGACCACGTCACAAATTTGCGCCAGGATGACCCCCAGGCTTTGCCAGGGTGAGGTGAGTTTGTGACACCTGCCCTTCCGCCTCCGGGGATTGAAGAACCAAATCTTCATCCCCGGAGCGTACTGACTCCCCTGGCTCCGGTGGTCGCACCTGGGCTTCATTTTGGCACCCGCCAGCTGAAGCTGGCGGCGTGCGAAGGCATGGACCCTCTCCATGCCTTCCTCCAGGTGAAGTGCATACCCCTCCGCCGGCGGTCTATCAGTGGTCTCTGGCACGGGACCGCATAGCAGGTCGGCGGGAGCCCGCAACTCCCGCCCATACATAAGCAACGCTGGGCTGCATGCGGTGGCCCCGTGCTGGCTAGATCGGTAGGCCATTAACAAATACGGGAGATGTTCGTCCCAGTCGTCCTGACGGGTGGTGGTGAACAATGCCAATTGTTGAACCAGGGTTCGGTTGAAACTTTCCACCATCCCTTCAGATTGTGGTCTTAAGGGCGTTGTTCTAGTTTTCCTAATTGACAGGAGCCTGCACACATCTTTTAACAATTGGCTTTCAAAATGTCGTCCCTGGTCGGTGTGCAGCTCCTCCGGAATCCCATGCTGACATACAAATCCTTCCACGAAGGCCTGTGCTACCACCCCGGCTTCATGGTTGGGGAGGGCATAGGCCTCCGGCCACTTGGTGAAATAGTCCATTTCAACAAGGATGTACTTATTACCTTGGCGGGTGTGGGGTAGTGGTCCTAGAATATCCATAGCCACCCGCTCAAGGGGGGCCCCCACCTGGTGTAATTGAAGGGGGGCCCTCATCCTCCGTGCTAGTCTCTTTTTAGCAGTACAGGCATCGCATCTCCGACACCAGTCCTGTATATCGCGCCCCATATTTACCCAATAGAACCTCCGGCGGACCCGAGATGTTGTCTTTGTCCTGCCCAAATGGCCGCCGGGGCGGGTACCATGCACCTGCTGTAATATTGTGTTCTTGAATTTGTCTGGGACTATCACCAGCCAGGAAGTTCTCTCAGAGGGAATCTCTACCCATTTGCGGTACAAGATTTTACCTTTCAATTCCAGGGTTTGCCACTGAGCCCAATATGCCTTTGTTGGCGCCCCGAGGGGGGTGACCTCTTCCCCATTAGGTCTTCTCCCTAATCGAACCCATTCGTACACCGGTCCCAGTACGGGATCCTCCCGCTGGGCCGTGCTCCAAGCCAAAGTTCCAAATTCTTCATCGGCGGTTAGTGGCAAGATTGGCCCTCTCACCTGGGTTGCAAGGACTACGAGGGTAGGGGTGGAGTCTGCCAATTGCTCCCTCTCCTCGTGTCTCGCACAAAATTTACAGTTTTCCCCCAAACAAGGACGTCGAGAGAGTGCGTCGGCATTGTCATTGGCCTTCCCGGCCCTATGGGTCACACTAAAATCGTACTGCTGCAACTTTTCCAACCACCTTGCAATTTGGCCCTCAGGTTCCTTGAACCGGAGGAGCCATTGCAGGAAGGAATGGTCAGATCGAACCAGAAATTTCCGCCCGTACAAGTACGGGTGGAAATGGCTCATGGCAGCCAGCATAGCCAATAACTCTTTACGAGTGACACAATAATTTCGCTCGGGTGTACTCATGGCCCGACTATAATATGCGATCACTCTCTCCACGCCCCATTGTGTCTCGGACAAAACCGCGCCCAAACCTTCCTGGCTTGCATCCGTGTCCAGGGTAAATGTCCCGTCACTAGTGGGGTAAGCCAGAATGGGTGCGGATGTCAAACACCCCTTCAATGCCAGGAAGGCCTCTTGGCACTCCCTTGTCCAATTAAATCTCGTCCCCTTCTCCGTAAGCCGGTGAAGGGGCCGGGCCAACTTTGCAAATTTTGCCACAAAGCGCCGGTAGTAGGAGCAGAGTCCCAAAAATCCCCGAACCTCTTTGATGGTACGTGGTGCGGGCCACTCCTCTACCGCTGTAATTTTGCCTGGGTCTGTTTTTACCCCCTCGCGACCAATGACGTGACCTAGATAGGCCACCTCCTCAGCAAACAAAGTGCACTTACTCGGGCTCAGCTTTAACCCTGCCTGTCTGAGGCACCCACACACCTGGTTCAAATTAGCTTCTTGCTTGAGGGAATGTTTTAGCATGCACCAGGAAGTCATCCAGGTACACCAGGCATGACTGCCATGGCATGCCGCCCAGTACATGCTCCATCAATCGTTCAAAGGTGGCGGGGGCATTACACAAACCAAACGGCATCACAGTGAACTGATACAGTCCCTTTCCTGTGGAAAATGCCATTTTCTCCTTCCCTGCCCTATCCATCTCAACCTGCCAATACCCACTCTTGAGGTCCAAGGTTGAGAACCAATTTGAGCCCACAACGGCATCGAGGGTATCGTCAGTTCTTGGCAGGGGATATGAGTCTTTGAGTGTCACGTTGTTCAGTTGGCGATGGTCGACGCAGAAACGCGTGGTTCCATCTTTCTTTTTGACCAACACAACAGGTGACATCCAAGGACTTCCCGAGGGCTCGATGATACCTGCATCGAGCATCTTTTCTACCTGCTCATCAGCCTCCTCCCTCTTGCTCCAAGGGAGCCGTCGGGCGGGCTGACGAATCGGCCGGGCCTCACCGGTGTGGATCTGATGTTTCACCAGGCCCGTGCGTCCAATATCCTCGGAGGACAAGGAGAAGATGTCCAAATGGGTCTCAATTAGTTTGTGTAAGGCCTCCCTCTGGGTCTCCTCCAACTCTACGCTACTTCGATTTACCATCCCGCAAATGGGATCGGGCCAATTCCTAATATTTCCTCAAGACTCCCTCCGGGGCCGGCTCAGCTGGACGTTCTCGTCCCTCACTGCCGCGACTTCATTAACTGGGGTGCAGCCGGCTATCTGCATGCCCCGTCCTATAGTGCGTGGTTCCGTACTAATATTAATTACTCGGACGGCCACCACCGGCCCATCTGTTTTTACGAGGGTGCGGCCCACGACTAAACCCGGGATGGACTGCGCTGCCACCGGTTCGACTAGGCCGCAGGACTCCTGCCATGTTGGGCGAGCTAGCCATTGGGCCGGCACTATTGCCTCGGCCCTTGGGGGAATGGTCACGGCCTCAGAAGCCTCCAGCTCCGTCCTCTCGGCCGTGCTCACCCCGCCCAATGGCAGCTCATCTATTCCCACTTGCAGGGTCCCCCGGCACAAATCGATTTTACAACCGCTGGCAGACAACAAATCCAACCCAATTAGGCATGGGTCGCGCACCTCCGCCACCCAAACTTCTATCTCCCTCTTTACCGACCCCAACTTGAGGGTTACAAAACCACGCCCTATGATGGGGGCCGTTAACCCGGTAGCCAGCTGCAAACTTTGATTTTCCAGACGCTGGAATTTATCCCAGCCATCTGCACTCGAATTGAGGATCACAGGGCTGATGATCGTGGGGCTAGCTCCTGTGTCCACTCCGGCGTCTACCCCCACGCTGGCAATTTTGCACTGAATTGTCAAACAACCAGTACCAATTTGGCCACAATAGATGACCTGTCACGTCAATGAGGGCTCTTCTCCATCCCCTACGACCGAAAACGGCCCTGCATGTTCGGCACATATTAGCTTCCCGGGCCCTGGCAGGGGGGGGGGGGGGGGGGTGTCTGGGGTTGGCTTGTCCGACCCGCACGAGGCGGAGTTGATGGTCCCGGCTACCGGGGTCCATCCCGGCGTGGGGCTCGGCACTCCCACACACGGTGACCCATCCGGCTACAATTAAAGCACCTCACCTGGTAAGGTGCTTGCCTCCGGAATTCCAAATTGCCCCCACTGTATGTCCTAATTGGGGCATTTGTCCGTGGCCTACAGTGCGCCACCTCCGGAGCCGCCTGCCATGGTCCAGATCCCGCCAGGCGCTGGTCCACCAGCCTTCGGACCATGCTTTCCAGGTCTGGGCCCCTTTCGGGGGCGGACCCTCTCAGGGGCCCGCCACCAACCACGGGCCCTACCTGTCGCAACGCCACTGCGTGGCGCTCGCTTACCCGGGCCAGGGGCCTCACTGCTTCCCAACGGGCCGCAGCGTCGGCCGCCTGGCTCAAGTTCCACGGGCGCCACATGGCGAGCTGTTGCCGAAGCTCGGGGTCCAGGAAGGCCTGGATAAAATGGTCCAGCGCCAGGCTTTCCTGGGAGGTCGTGGCCATGTCTGCGTGTGTGCGATCCCCACTGCGTGGCGAATGTCATACGCTGGCTCCCCGATGGTCTCCTGGGGCTTTCTTTTTCGCACCGCGAGCTGAGCATTAACAAGCTCGCTCTGCTGTTCAATACCAAAACGATTAATTAAGGCCGCACGGAGGTCTGGCAGGGTGATAGCACCCGGTGGTAAGGCCGTCAGAACCTCCGCCGCCGTGCCGCGCAGTGCTCCCAAAGGTGTACCCCACCTTCGTCCGGGTTCCAACCGTTACCCCTACACACATGGTCAAATTGCGCCAGGTACACCCTCAAATCACTATTGCCATCATACGGCGCGAGTGGAACCTTATGGCTGCCCAAAGGCCGGACCCCGTGCGTTGCTCCCTGCGGAATTAACATGGGGCCGAACCGTTCGGGCCCCCATAGTACACTACTCCCGGGGGCTCACGTGCGTCCCCCGTCCTTCTAAAGACTACCCCGGTCGGTGTCGATGCTTGGGTCGCCTCGTCGCAACCCGCTACCCATTCCATACTCGCACACCCCGGCGCACCAACACCTCTCCCCCATGGTCGGACATCCCTGCGCACACTCTCTCTCCACGCACTCCGGACCAGTCGCACACCTTACTATCGGCCTTTCATGAACGCCCGGGTCTGTGCCCACTCCCAAGCTCGTCTTACCTCCCCTCACACCATACACATTTCCGACATTATCGCCACTCACCTCGGCGCTTCTTCCTCTTCGCTTCTCCCCCACCACCTGCAAACTCTTTATTTGGTTAGCAAGCACGTCATCATGATGTGAACACAGACCTTGCACATACTCGATCACCTCCTCCTTGATTTCATTTTTGGTCTCCTTCCGTCTCTTTTTAATTTCACTCACCCCTTCTTCTACTTCCTCTAACTTTTGTTTCACCTCTTCTATTTCCCAGTGCGCCCCCACAATTTCCACTTCTAGAGCAACCCTGGTCGTCTCTATATGGGTCCTAACCTCTCGTTCCCTTGTCCCCAACGTCTCTACCACGTCATCCAACCTCTTTGTCAGCCCCTCGTGTACCATTTGACTCTCCTTCTTTGTCACTATTAATTCTTTCTTTATTTCCCTCTGCGCTGCTTTCAGCCCCCCTATCACGTTCGTGTTTTTACCCACTTGCTCCCTTAACTCCTGCTGTCCCACCGTCAGCTTCTCTACTTCCTGAGTCAATTCCTCAATACCCCCATGTAACCTAGCCGGACTCTTCCTCAACTCATTCTCCACACGCTCCTCGCACTGCTTTACCTCGTCGCGTACCAATGCGACCTCTTCGCTCAACCCGTGCCTTATGTCCTCCCCCATTTCTTCTATTTCCCTCTTAGATGCCACCCTCATTTGTTCCAATTCGTTCTTTTGGGTGTCCATTTTGCTTTCCAGCCCGTTTTTTACCTCTTCTAATTGATCCCCCATCTGTTTTATTTCCCGGGCGGATTTGTCCCCCATTTCCCTCAATTGCCCCCCCATTTCCTTCAATTGCCCCCCATTTTGTTTTCCAACCCATTTATTTCCTGGGTGGATTTGTCCCCCATTTCCTTCAATTGGTCACCCGTTTTGGCCACAAAGGCCATCATGTGGGTCACAAATAGGCCCCAGTCCACTGGTGCGGCGGGCTCGGCTCTCGCCGCCTCGTGCGATGCGCCGCCATTTTCTACCCCTGCTACCTCTGCCATCGCACCCTCATCAATGTCCTCCTCTATTTCCCCCAATTCTTCCTGGGAGTCCTGGGTTATTAATCCTACCTCCTCTACCTCCTCATTTACCCCCACCGGCATTCGACCGTCTTGGATATCCATGGCACGAATTAAATTTGGATTTTAATAATTAAATTTCAGCCGCTCGAAATCTTGAGTGCGTTAAGCGCACTTCCGATCCAATCCCACTCCTGACACCAATTGTTGCAGACCTCAGTGCGGCCTTCTCCCCTTACCAAGGGGGGATTAGTCCCCTTGTCTTTGACTGACCAGGCGCGACCCGAGGCCTATGACGTCCTTTCCGGACAGTGCTAAATAGGGTTGTAGGACCAGATTCAATATTACCTAAGTACTAGCGCTGCCCCGAAACGATTAGATAAGCCTCACATGATTCACGTGTGTTGGTGGATATGCCGAGCGGTAGCGAACACGTGATCCGAGCCGTTATCAATTACTAGATCCCAATCCAAGCAGTTCTTATTCGTGCCACGCTTACCCAATGGAGAAATCACAGAAGCGGTCGAATTGGGAAGAAAGGAAGAACAGAATATATTCACACTATTTACAATGATGAGAAGAAGCAGAGACACAGTGCAGCCTTAAAAACAGTCTTAACTTACTCCCAGGACAAACGGGCCCGTCTCACACACAGACACACTCACACGGGGCTTGCAGATGAAGGTCAGCACGGCCAGGGATGGATGGCATGTCCACAGATGGTCAGCTCTCTCCAGTCCCCAGCTCGTACCATGAAGATGGATCCCGTAGCAGGCAGGAGCTCTCCACGTGTCGTTGGCGCACACGGGATAATACGGGGCGAACGGTAGGGGCGGCTCTGGCGCGGCTGGCGGTAATTCATTGGCGGCTATTGCCGCGTTTACTCGTGTGACTGCATACGTAATAGGCGAATACAGTCCAAGCAAGTTCAAGCAAATCCTCTCATACAACGAAGTTCTCTCTCGTGCTCTCTTGCATAAGTCCTTTTGGTAAGTCCTCTCAAAGGGCTTTGTGCGGTGACTTTTATAGGCCCGCCCCGCGAACCTTCTAGCACTTGCCAGACGCGCCTTGCCACGCCCAATCACGCCATGCCCTTGGAGCCCTGGTTGGCTGGTGGCCCTTACCGTCATCACCTCTGACGCGCTCCTTGACGCCGCCCCACTCCGACCCCGCGCTCCTCCCTCTTCTCAGGCCTACCTCGTGTCACTCGACTAGCGAGCGAACAAAGGGCAGCGAATGCTGCTGGCAGCCAAAGCGTAACAAATTGAGGGATCAGCCAAATGGGGCACGGGATCAATTATGCCCATAGGTGGAACTGGAGGGTGGACGCAAAATGAAAGGACCTAAACTCATGTCTTTACACAACACAGATATTATGAGTGGAAATGGCCTATACTTACACATACTATGACAGAACTAATACTCTAAGTGGGCCTATGTGTTGCTCATGGACTAACTATGGGGGGCAACCCTTCAAGCTTTAATGACCAATATGTGCCAATCTCAAAACCGCAGCACTATATATAAATATATATATACAGACTTGGCATTTAATATGGAATATTTTTTTTGTGGGGGTGAACTTACTTTTCAAGATGTCTTAGAACCAAAAGTTCATTGGAATTATGTTGAAATTATTCTAGATTTTGTTAATGTGACCTTTAAAAGAAACAAAAACCACATTTGACATTTCGAAACAAATAAATTGATCCTTGAAAGTGATGTAAACTGATATCGAACTCAATTCATGGACAATACTGCTTTAAACTTCTGTACGTTTTCCAGAAGTAGCCCTTTATTTTGCACATTAGCCAAATTTTTTTTAAACAAAAACAAAAGTTAAATTACGACTGGGATTGCGGACAGTAAAATTACAGTTCAGTACTTCGTGTAACCCCCACGAGCATTCAGGAGAGCATGTACACGTTGAGGCATGCTGTTCACGAGATTTGCCAAGGTTTGGACAGGAATCGCTTGCCATGCAGTGACAATAGCCTGCTGCAATTCACGCACAGAGGTCGGCTGCTGGTCCAAGTGGTCGATTTGACGCATTAATTCTGCCCACAAGTTCTCTATCGGATTCATATCCAGGGACATGGCAGGCCACTCCATATGCTCTACACCACGGTCAGCAAGAAAGTGTTGGATCATGCGAGCACGATGAGGCCGTGCATTGTCATCTTGGAAGACAAAGTTTCCTCGAAAGGCTGCACAAGCAAATGGAAGCAATGTTTCTTCCAGAATGGCCCTGTACTTGAACTGGTTCAGGTTTCCGTGCAGAACAACCAGGTCAGTTTTGCCCCCTGCATGAAAAGCAGCCCAAACGGTCACCCCACCACCTCCAGCTTGGACTCTTGGCACTATACAATCTTTGTTGTAGGCTTCATGCACTTGTCTGCGCACTCAGACGCGGCCATCTTGACGATAGACCAGAAATCTAGACTCGTCACTGAAGATCACGTGATTCCAGTGTCCTGGCTGCCATTGACGGTGCTCTCTGGCCCACTGCAATCGGCGCTGGCAGTGTTGTCTGGTCAGGCGTGGCTTTCTCAGGGGACACGTGGCACGATAGCCTGCTTGAACCAGTCGTTGGTTGACTAGCCTTCTGGATACAGGCACATTTGTCAGTTGCTGCCACTCAGCCCTAAGCTGATTAGCTGCCTTGGTATGGCCATTGCAGACAACCGGTGCAGCTGGCGATCATCCCTCCTTGTGGTTCTGCGGGGCCGTCCTGGCCTCGGTATTGGAGTAGGGACACCCCTCTGAGCATTTCGTTTCAGGATCTTTGACACCTGACCTTGAGTGATGCCATACTGCCAAGCAATAGCACGCTGTTTCATGCCGTAATTTCGTAAAGCCACCACTCCATGACAAACAGCATTGTCGAGTTGACGGACCATCTCCTGAGGAAGCGGCAATAACTTTTGGAGACGTGCAGCAGTTGTTTTCCACTAATACAGAACGCAACAACCCTTGTATACCCGACTGTGAAGCCAATCATCAAATGCACCTGTCCGTACATTTTGCCACGCCACCTGTGATATAATCCTGTTGTTGACTTCTTGCTGCGACAGACAATCAGTGACATGGTTCTTTTAACAAATAAATCACCAAAGTGTAAAAGAAACTCACCAGATTGATATACTGAGTTAAGAAAGTAAACCCAAGTGAAGAAAAAAAATAATTCCATAATAAATGCCAAGTCTGTATATATATATATATACAGCAGACATATAGACATATTGACATATATATTGTTGCGAATATGGAATTTGACCTCCATATCCGCTTGTAAATATTCCCCTATCTTCTCCGATACTCCCCAACTCTCCCCTTACCCCATTCCCTAGTCCCATTGTCTGTAAACAACACCCATTAGAGCCGATCTTCCCCTTCATTCCCCCATTAAATGTCGTGCCCAGGTCCCCCGCACCACACGTAGACAATTATAGGACATCTTGCTAGTTATTCTTAATCTATGTCAGTTAAGGACTTGTTTCCATTAATTATGACTCTTCGTTGCACCAGAATGTGATTATATGGCACCTGTTAGGAAGTTTAGGACCTCCCCATACCTCTCCGCATCTCTTCCCCATGAAGAAGCGCCAACTACAACAACAACAACAAAAGAGGGGGGCGGCGCGGTGACGGCATGGGGAGTGGGCGTCCTCCTTCCGGCTCGGTTAGCCGCCATTGACCACGCGCTCCACGGGGTTACCACGAAGGGGCTCCCTGTCGGCCCCTCGTCAAGGGCGGAGCCGGTAACCCCCGCACCCAATGAGAAGCCATGGGCCGATGCCATCTGGGGCGGCGCTAACGAGCCGAGGGCGTGTCACTCCCCGCCGGATATACGCGGCCCCGCGCCGGACGTGACAAGAGATGCGCCCCGAGCTTGGAAGGACAAGACGCCACCCTCCCGAGCGCTGAGCGACCTCCCCGGCATCTCCACCAAAGTCGCGACCCACGAGCGCTGAGCGACCTCCCCGCATCTGCTGGACACCACCGTACGTGATTCTGTCCCTGAGCCAGGTGCACCTGAGCCATCGACTGCCGCTTTCCTTGCCATCAAATCCCGTGTGAGTCAGCGTTGTCCCGTTTATCTGTGGTCTGTCTAGGGTTAATATAAGAGTGTGTCTAAGTGCCTGTCTTCCTATGCTGTCCCTCTTGTAGTTGTAATCTAACCTTTTTCCGTACGAATATACTTGAGAACTGAACCCCTGGTGTCGTATTGTGTCATTATAATCCAGCCGGGTGTCTTCTTTTTCTTATTGAGCCAGCATAGCGCGATTAGTCAACCCCGGGTGCAATCGGGGTAACTTGTACGGATACGGCGGCCATCCCGCTCGGCCCACCATACCATCAAAGTCGTATCTGTAACAATTGGTGTCGGGAGTGAGATTCGAGGCCCGACCAAATTTTGAAGAAAAAAAAAAAAAACGAATAGAGGAAAAAAAAAAATTTGGTCAAAATTTGGAGCGGCCGAAATTTGTTTTGTTTTACGAAACTCGAATTTTGCAAGTCGCGCTATGGCGGATCAAGACGGCTGGGGTCCGGTAGGGGAGAGTGAAGTAGGGTCGATCCAGGACCAAAATGAGGGACAGGAGGAGAGCGAAGCAGTGAGGGCGGCAGGTTCGCAAAATAGCGCCGTCACGCACGAAGAAGCGGGCGCGCAAAATGGCGCCTCGCTGATCACCGCGCCAGCGACCGTGGCAGCGCCCCCGGTGGATTTGAACTTGTTTTTTATACAAATAAAGGCGCTCATGGTCCAGACAAGTGAAGACCTGAGGAATGACTTGGGAAACCAAATTGAAGAAATAACGAACCGAATGAGGGCTCGGAGTGAGCGATTGGAGGGCCAACTGGGGGTAATGAGGGACGAAGCGAGGGGTACCGGAGAGGGGTTAGACAACGGGATAAAGGAGGTGAAAAATGGGTTAATGGGGGTAGAAAATAGAATGGCTGCCCAGGAGAATCAGATAGAGGGAGTGAAAAATGGGGTAGAGGGAGAGGAGATTAGAAGAGGTGTGAGTGAGGAGGTCGGAGGAGTGCGCGAGGAGGTGAGGCACTGTAAGGAGCACATGGAGAAGGAGGTGAGAAAGGGGACTGTAAAGTTACAAGGGGGCATAAAGGTCCTGACGCAGGAGGTGGAACAGCTGACGGAGGGACAAAAAGAACTAACGGAGCAGGTTCAAAGGAACACTGCGGTACTAGGAGGGTTAAAAGTGACACAGAAAGAACTAAAAGACGACTTGATAGCGACGAAGAGGGAATGTCAGATGGTACGAGAGGGACTGACAACGAGGTTGGACGAGGTGATAGAGGTAATGGAGACGAAGGACCGGCAGGTGAGGACGCACCTGGAAACGGTCAAGGTAGCCTTGGAGGACGAGCTTGAGGAGACGTACCGGGGAATAAAAGAGGTGAGGCACAAATTAGAAGAAGTGGAAGAAGGGGTGAGCGAAATTAAGAAGCGACGGAGAGGGGATAACAAGGAGATAAAAGAGGAGATAAAAGAATTGGTCCAAAGTCTGTGTTTGGATCGTGATGATGTGCTCATTAACCGGATGAGGGATTCGCAGGTGATGGAGGAGAAGCGAAGAGGAAGAGGACCCGGTGTAAGTGGTGACCAATATGGTCGTGCGTATGATGCGCCAGGGGATTTAAGAAGCTTGGGGGTCGAGATGGACCCGGGTGTTCGTGAGAGGCCGTGGGTGAAGTGTGCGACAGGTCTGGTGTGCGAAAGAGGAGGTGTGCGAGACAGTCCGACTCTGGGGTGTGTGAGGAAAAAGTGCGTGCCAAGGAGTGAGTGTGCTGGCGAGAGTGAGTCGGTCGTAGCGTGTGTGCGAGGGAGCACATGGGAGCGCGGTGTGGTGAGTGTTACAGAGGGTGTGACGGGAGAGTGTGCACAGGAGTGTGCGCGAGAAAGGTGTGTGACGGACAGGTGCATGAGGAAAGAGTGCGCTGTCAAAGGCAAGGAAGAATGCACACCTGTGGTGAGTGTTACAGAGGGTGTGACGGGAGAGTGTGCGCGAGGAAGGTGTGTGACGGACAGGTGCATGAGGAAAGAGTGCGCTGTCAAGAGTAAGGGTGAGTGCGCTGTCAGGAATGGAGGTGAAAGTAGTGGGAGTGACATGGAGCGTGAGTTAGTTGTGACAGGTGAGCGAGGATGTACACCTGGGATGGAAGGATGCACACCTGGAATGGTAGAGCGTGAGTGGGAATGCACGCTGGAGTTGGTGGTGAGGCACGTGATTGGGTGTGCGAATGAGAGCACACCTGTGATTGTCACAGAGGAGGTGACCGAGGAGGGGGTGCGAAGCGGTGTATTGGTGAGGTGTGCGAGCAACGAATGTGTGCCAAAGTGTTCGGTGGTCAGGTGTGTGACCAAGGCTGTGAGTGGAATGGGTGTACCTGGGTGTGTAAGGAAAGGTACGAGGAGCATGGGCACGGCGGGATGTGTGAGCAAGGAACGGGCTTCGGGGTGTAAGCGTCCAGGTGAAGCATCGACGTTACACAGGTTAGAGGTTAGGTCGACTTTTAGCCGAAGCGGGCCCTCGGTGCGTGCCGGGCTTCGCGTGCCGCGAGAACCAGCGGGGATCCGAGCCACGGCGGGTTCAAAAGGACCGCCGTGCGCGATCCGTGCTGGGCCTCGCTTTGAACGTCCGTGCTCCACTAGGCGGAGCGGGCGGCCCGATAGAAAGAGTCGTCATGGCGACCACTTTTTGTTGAGGAATTCCGGCAGGTCGAGATCGGGACATTGGATGGCTCCGTGCCGAGAAGGTGCGTGGGATCTCGGGCCGGGTAAACCTCCTTCCCTGCACCGAAGGCAGGATGCAGCCAGCCACTGGCACAAAACAACCAGCATCCATTGTTTGGCTTTACGAAGCCGGGCTTTGGACAGGAATTGGCGCACCGAGAGGTATTAGTGAGTCGACTGGGTGATGAGGTTAGTGTTTTGGACCCAAAATTAGAGAAAAACAAAATTTGGTGATTGGCAAAGGATTGGCAGTAGTGATTGGCAGATGATGAGTAGGATTGGCAAATTTTTGATTTGTTGAAATTTGACGTGCAAAATTGATAGTGAGAGACCCCCGATGTGGTGGGATGGCAAATCCACCATCCTTCCCATGTGGGGGCAAAGGAGCAATAGTTTATGGGGTGTATGGCAGTGAAAACTAGCCCGGGTGGGTTAGGTTATATTGATAGGGATCTAGCGAAGATGACCTTAGGTAACGTTAAGTTTAGTTAGTGACTGATACCTGTAGTGGGGACGCAGGTAGATTAGTATGGATGATAATGACGAGGGAGCGCAATAGTTTAAAGGGACGACTGGGAAGCGCAAGTTTCAGAAGGGAGTAGTTAGCTGAGATGATGCCGTGTTTGTGAGAATTGAACAGGTGTGATTGCACAGGGGTGCAACTGGACAGGTGTGTGGAGCAGTGTATGAGTAGTGAGTGTGTGGATCAGCGCGAATGCGCTTGGGGAGAGAAGGGTGCAGGTGGCACCAGGTGTGAGAGCACAGGTGTGCAGGTACAGGTGTGTGGAGAGAGTTGGAGTGAGTGGTACGGAGTGGTGTGCATGGTGCGAAGGTGTGGATGGGGGAAGAGTGGACCCCTTTCACGAGTACCCGGGGCGGGTAGTGTAAGTGTTAGGTAGAGGGTGCAGGTAAATTGTGGTTGGATATTGGCATTTGTGGTGCGGTTGCAGAATGGTGTTGTGAATGGGTGCATTAGTGTTGTGGAAATGGCTGGGCGTGTAGCCTGTTAGTGTGTGTAGTTGGTTGGGCACTCCACCACTGTGAGGATGTCGGCCAGGTGAGGCCGCAGGTGGGCTCTGGGAGCCGGTAGTTGTGAGTGGGTGCCTGAGGATCCCGGGTGTGGATCGGGCAGCCCAGTGCCAGAGAGGGCACGGAGTGGGGAGAGAGCCAGAGGGCCTTCCCCTGGTAGTTAGGTTAGGGTAAGGAGCAGGTAAGCTCGGAGGCAACTGCAGTGGTGGAGGTGTGCAGGTGGGTAGACCCACTGGGAGAGGTACACGTCGCAGCCCAGAAATTGTACGAGGGCACCGGGAGATGAATCGGGGGAGTGAGACCCCAAATTGAAGAGCACCACAGTTTGGCCAATGGGAATTGGTTTTTAGAACCCATAGCGTAAGAGGGCCAATGGTTTGGCCGGAGAAAGACCCCGGGTAGTGTAAAGTTGTTAAAGTCATTTAGGAAATAGTTAGGATTGATGAACCTGTCGCACCATACGCAGCCACTTACCTGTGGTGATGATGATGACTCCACACCTGTGTTTTCTTTGTTTTGTTGCAGGAGATGAATCGCTGTGTGGATTTGTGAGACGCATCACGACGTGGATGAGACATTGGGGTGATTCCATCTCTCCCTCCCTAGGAGGGACTGATGATGAATTGGTAATGGCAAATTATGATGTTGAGTTGGAGATGGCAAATTTTGATGAGAGTTGAAAATGGCAAATTTGATTGGTTAGGAGGGAGAGAAGACGAATTTGGTATATGGGAGGAACGGGGAAGACAGTAGGGATGTTTGTTGATTTGTAAAGTAGATGTTTATGGGTAGTGTTGTGTTGTGTGGATACAGTAAGGGGTAAGGGAGGGGCCATGTAGGTTACCTGGTGGGGGGGGGGCGTACGATAGGAACGTACCTGTCTCACCTGGTTCCCATGTGCCCCCAGTGTGCATTACCTTATATTGCGTGCACTTTTGCGCCCTTACCACCTTACTCACTTGTTTCTTCTTTTGTCTCCCACCTCCGAGGATCTGGCTTTGGGGTAGAGAGAGAGGAGAGAGAGGTGCTGGCTACGCAGTTGTGGGCCTGCACTTTCGCTGCTTGTTGCCTGGATCGATACACCATATGGACCGCAATGTTGGTGGCCACCCACAATGGACCGTAGTTCTTTTGCGGCCAAGCACCACCCGGGGATGGACCTATGGGTCAACGGGGCACCTATGCCATACAGGTGAACCACTAATAATTAACACCAAGTGCACCACAAGAAGAGCAAGAGACACCTGCAGGGTTAGGGGTTGTCGAATTTATTTTTATTTCATTGAACAATGGTGACTGCACCGATTGGTGGTGGGGTGGTGCTGTTGATGCTCGGAAAGGGTGCTCTGCACGTTATTAAAGGCCGTCGGCCACAGAGCACTCGTGGGTTGGTGTATCGATGTTGGCAAGCGCGCTCTCTCTATGCATAACATCTGCATGTGTTCCTCCAAAGACAGGTCCTGGATCGTAGTGTAAATATCAGCGTAGTCTTGTAAATAATGCTCCCTACCGGCTGTATGTTTAGTTTGAGGATTCTTTCCGGATTCGGTTATCCTGTGGGTGTGTTTCTGAGAGGAGAAGGGTGCAACGTCGCAGGGGGACATATTTACTCATTTGTGAATATCTATAAAACTGTCGCACTCAGGGTAGAGTTAATAGTAGAGGGAACTACATTGCGTGCCACACTAAAGTAGGTAAAAATTTATCGGGTCGGGACGCCCCGAGGGTAGAGAAGGGTGCAATGTTGCGAATATGGAATTTGACCTCCATATCCGCTTGTAAATATTCCCCTATCTTCTCCGATACTCCCCAACTCTCCCCTTACCCCATTCCCTAGTCCCATTGTCTGTAAACAACACCCATTAGAGCCGATCTTCCCCTTCATTCCCCCATTAAATGTCGTGCCCAGGTCCCCCGCACCACACGTAGACAATTATAGGACATCTTGCTAGTTATTCTTAATCTATGTCAGTTAAGGACTTGTTTCCATTAATTATGACTCTTCGTTGCACCAGAATGTGATTATATGGCACCTGTTAGGAAGTTTAGGACCTCCCCATACCTCTCCGCATCTCTTCCCCATGAAGAAGCGCCAACTACAACAACAACAACAAAAGAGGGGGGCGGCGCGGTGACGGCATGGGGAGTGGGCGTCCTCCTTCCGGCTCGGTTAGCCGCCATTGACCACGCGCTCCACGGGGTTACCACGAAGGGGCTCCCTGTCGGCCCCTCGTCAAGGGCGGAGCCGGTAACCCCCGCACCCAATGAGAAGCCATGGGCCGATGCCATCTGGGGCGGCGCTAACGAGCCGAGGGCGTGTCACTCCCCGCCGGATATACGCGGCCCCGCGCCGGACGTGACAAGAGATGCGCCCCGAGCTTGGAAGGACAAGACGCCACCCTCCCGAGCGCTGAGCGACCTCCCCGGCATCTCCACCAAAGTCGCGACCCACGAGCGCTGAGCGACCTCCCCGCATCTGCTGGACACCACCGTACGTGATTCTGTCCCTGAGCCAGGTGCACCTGAGCCATCGACTGCCGCTTTCCTTGCCATCAAATCCCGTGTGAGTCAGCGTTGTCCCGTTTATCTGTGGTCTGTCTAGGGTTAATATAAGAGTGTGTCTAAGTGCCTGTCTTCCTATGCTGTCCCTCTTGTAGTTGTAATCTAACCTTTTTCCGTACGAATATACTTGAGAACTGAACCCCTGGTGTCGTATTGTGTCATTATAATCCAGCCGGGTGTCTTCTTTTTCTTATTGAGCCAGCATAGCGCGATTAGTCAACCCCGGGTGCAATCGGGGTAACTTGTACGGATACGGCGGCCATCCCGCTCGGCCCACCATACCATCAAAGTCGTATCTGTAACAATATATACAGCAGACATATAGACATATTGACATATATATATATATGTATATATATATATATATGTATGTATATATATACACAAAGAATTAAGTTAAGCACCCCCCCCGTTTTTTTACAACCTCGCACATTACAAGTTTGTTGTCGTCAAAACAGTGTAATATACCCATGATATTGCTATATTTTCTGGAGAAGTGATATTATGGTCACATAACAACATAACAATCATGCCGTTTTCAATATTTTATTCTGAATAATTTAAGGTGAAAATTTTTGGGAATTTTAGGCATATTTTCACCTCAATTTAAGTATGGAGCTATAGGTCCATCACGGACAGTGTGGATGACGTTTATGTTTTCTAACGTACAGTCATTGTTCTGAGAAGACCTCTAGCGATCTTTGCGTCAATAACGTGTGTAGGACCCACGTGATCGGATCACTGACTCAACCCTACGTCTCATAGACCCTGTAAGCCGTCGTATGCGTTGCTGTGGCAGGTTGTTCCATTCCCGATGTAATGCACGTTCCAATTCATCCAGATTGGCTATTGGAGGGACCATCTTCGCAATTTGTCGTCCCAACATGTCCCAAACGTGCTCGAGGGGGTTCAACCTGCCACAGCAACGCATACGACGGCTTACAGGGTCTATGAGACGTAGGGTTGAGTCAGTGATCCGATCACGTGGGTCCTACACACGTTATTGACGCAAAGATCGCTAGAGGTCTTCTCAGAACAATGACTGTACGTTAGAAAACATAAACGTCATCCACACTGTCCGTGATGGACCTATAGCTCCATACTTAAATTGAGGTGAAAATATGCCTAAAATTCCCAAAAATTTTCACCTTAAATTATTCAGAATAAAATATTGAAAACGGCATGATTGTTATGTTTTTATGTGACCATAATATCACTTCTCCAGAAAATATAGCAATATCATGGGTATATTACACTGTTTTGACGACAACAAACTTGTAATGTGCGAGGTTGTAAAAAAACGGGGGGGGGGGTGCTTAACTTAATTCTTTGTGTATATATATATATATATATATATATATATATATATATATATATATATATATATATATATACATATATATATATACATATATATATTATATATATATATATATATATATATATATATATATATATATATATATATATATATATATATATATATATATATATATAATCAACGACATAACAGCGTGACGAGCGCTGTCCCGATCTCCTGTGGACCGAAGTCCGAGACCAAAGCGTCACCTCCGACCCGGAGGCCTCAGCCCGGCCACTCTGTCAACAGACAGAGATTTATTCATTGGTCCCCATTGGCTAAACATCAAACAGAGCCGCCAATCCAGATTTCGGGCTTGTTAACCTGTTTTGGGGCCACAGGAAAGGCCTGCCTTTTTTGCTTGTGAAAAAAGGTAAAAAGTAAAACATTTGAACAGCCTTGGACGTGCACCTTGACCCCATGGCCAAGGCACAACGTCAACAAGGCTGTCCCAATAACATTACACATGCGCCTCAACCCCAAGGGGGAAGCACATGGTCATTCAAACGCATGCATCATGCCCCCGAAGGGCCACAATGCATGGTCATACAATTGGGACCACTCCTCTTAATAGGAGTAAGATCCCTTAATCCGCCAGCAGGGCATTACTCCTGCCAGGTCCGATTTGCATGCAGGTCTACCGCCTGTTTTGGGGCCACAGGAAAGGCCTGCCTTTTTTGCTTGTGAAAAAAGGTAAAAAGTCAAACATTTGAACAGCCTCGGACGTGCACCTTGACCCCATGGTCAAGGCACAACGTCAACAAGGCTGTCCCAATAACAATACACATGCGCCTCAACCCCAAGGGGGAAGCGCATGGTCATTCAAACACATGCATCATGCCCCCGAGGGGCCACAATGCATGGTCATTCAATTGGGACCACTCCTCTCAATAGGAGTAAGACCCCTTAATCCACTGACAGGGCATTACTCCTGTCAGGTACGATTTGCAAGTTTAGGGCCCGCACAGAAGGCCTGCCTTTTTTACAATGAAAAAAGGTAAAAAGTCAAACATTCGAACAGCCTCGGACGTGCACCTTGACCCCATGGCCAAGGCACAACATCAACGAGGCTGTCCCCATTACAATACACATGCGCCTCAACCCCGAGGGGGAAGCGCATGGTCATTCAAACGCATGCATCATGCCCCCGAAGGGCCACAATGCATGGTCATACAATTGGGACCACTCCTCTTAATAGGAGTAAGACCCCTTAATCCACCAGCAGGGCATTACTCCTGCCAGGTCCGATTTGCATGCAGTTCTTTGCACGTTTAGGGCCCGCACAGAAGGCCTGCCTTTTTTACAATGAAAAAAGGTAAAAAGTCAAACATTTGAACAGCCTTGGACGTGCACCTTGACCCCATGGTCAAGGCACATCGTCAACAAGGCTGTCCCCATAACAATACACATGCGCCTCAACCCCGAGGGGGAAGCGCATGGTCATTCAAACGCATGCATCATGCCCCCGAAGGGCCACAATGCATGGTCATACAATTGGGACCACTCCTCTCAATAGGAGTAAGACCCCTTAATCCACCAGCAGGGCATTACTCCTGCCAGGTCCGATTTGCATGCAGGTCTACCGCCTGTTTTGGGGCCACAGGAAAGGCCTGCCTTTTTTGCTTGTGAAAAAAGGTAAAAAGTCAAACATTTGAACAGCCTCGGACGTGCACCTTGACCCCATGGTCAAGGCACAACGTCAACAAGGCTGTCCCAATAACAATACACATGCGCCTCAACCCCAAGGGGGAAGCGCATGGTCATTCAAACACATGCATCATGCCCCCGAGGGGCCACAATGCATGGTCATTCAATTGGGACCACTCCTCTCAATAGGAGTAAGACCCCTTAATCCACTGACAGGGCATTACTCCTGTCAGGTACGATTTGCACGTTTAGGGCCCGCACAGAAGGCCTGCCTTTTTTACAATGAAAAAAGGTAAAAAGTCAAACATTCGAACAGCCTCGGACGTGCACCTTGACCCCATGGCCAAGGCACAACGTCAACGAGGCTGTCCCCATTACAATACACATGCGCCTCAACCCCGAGGGGGAAGCGCATGGTCATTCAAACGCATGCATCATGCCCCCGAAGGGCCACAATGCATGGTCATACAATTGGGACCACTCCTCTTAATAGGAGTAAGACCCCTTAATCCACCAGCAGGGCATTACTCCTGCCAGGTCCGATTTGCATGCAGTTCTTTGCACGTTTAGGGCCCGCACAGAAGGCCTGCCTTTTTTACAATGAAAAAAGGTAAAAAGTCAAACATTTGAACAGCCTTGGACGTGCACCTTGACCCCATGGTCAAGGCACATCGTCAACAAGGCTGTCCCCATAACAATACACATGCGCCTCAACCCCGAGGGGGAAGCGCATGGTCATTCAAACGCATGCATCATGCCCCCGAAGGGCCACAATGCATGGTCATACAATTGGGACCACTCCTCTTAATAGGAGTAAGACCCCTTAATCCACCAGCAGGGCATTACTCCTGCCAGGTCCGATTTGCATGCAGTTCTTTGCACGTTTAGGGCCCACACAGAAGGCCTGCCTTTTTTACAATGAAAAAAGGTAAAAAGTCAAACATTTGAACAGCCTTGGACGTGCACCTTGACCCCATGGTCAAGGCACATTGTCAACAAGGCTGTCCCCATAACAATACACATGCGCCTCAACCCCGAGGGGGAAGCGCATGGTCATTCAAACGCATGCATCATGCCCCCGAAGGGCCACAATGCATGGTCATACAATTGGGACCACTCCTCTTAATAGGAGTAAGACCCCTTAATCCACCAGCAGGACATTACTCCTGCCAGGTCCGATTTGCATGCAGTTCTTTAAACCCGTTTTAGGGCCCCGGGCAGGGCCTGCCTTTTTTACACGAAAAAAGGTAAAAAGTCAAACATTTGAACAGCCTTGGACGTGCACCTTGACCCCATGGTCAAGGCACATCGTCAACAAGGCTGTCCCCATAACAATACACATGCGCCTCAACCCCGAGGGGGAAGCGCATGGTCATTCAAACGCATGCATCATGCCCCCCGAAGGGCCACAATGCATGGTCATACAATTGGGACCACTCCTCTTAATAGGAGTGAGACCCCTTAATCCACCGGCAGGGCATTACTCCTGCCAGGTCCGATTTGCATGCAGTTCTTTAAACCCGTTTTAGGGCCCCGGGCAGGGCCTGCCTTTTTTACACGAAAAAAGGTAAAAAGTCAAACATTTGAACAGCCTTGGACGTGCACCTTGACCCCATGGTCAAGGCACATCGTCAACAAGGCTGTCCCCATAACAATACCCATGCGCCTCAGCCCCGAGGGGGAAGCGCATGGTCATTCAAACGCATGCATCATGCCCCCCGAAGGGCCACAATGCATGGTCATACAATTGGGACCACTCCTCTTAATAGGAGTGAGACCCCTTAATCCACCGGCAGGGCATTACTCCTGCCAGGTCCGATTTGCATGCAGTTCTTTAAACCCGTTTTAGGGCCCCGGGCAGGGCCTGCCTTTTTTACACGAAAAAAGGTAAAAAGTCAAACATTTGAACAGCCTTGGACGTGCACCTTGACCCCATGGTCAAGGCACATCGTCAACAAGGCTGTCCCCATAACAATACCCATGCGCCTCAGCCCCGAGGGGGAAGCGCATGGTCATTCAAGCGCATGCATCATGCCCCCCGAAGGGCCACAATGCATGGTCATACAATTGGGACCACTCCTCTTAATAGGAGTGAGACCCCTTAATCCACCGGCAGGGCATTACTCCTGCCAGGTCCGATTTGCATGCAGTTTTATGAACGTTTTAGGCCCGCTCGAAGGCCGAAGGCCGTAAATATGAATAGAAAATATGGATCGTCAAATATTTTGAGTTCGGCCATGTTCGTCCCACGCTCAATGGCCATGTCTATGTCAAATATCAAGCACGTAAGCCTCTCCGTTTAGGAGTCTATCGGTAACATTACACACACACAAACTGTGTTATATATATATATATATATATATATATATATATATATACACATATAGCCCTCGCCCGGAGAATTAATACAATTAATTAAATATATATATACCAGTCACTTTGCGATTTCATACCATCAGTGGTGAACCGCACCCATATATCATATATATATACATATATATATACATATATATATGAATATATATATTGAATGTGAATACATATATATATACACACACAGTGCATTCAGAAAGTATTCAGACCCCTTCACTTTTTTCACATTTTGTTATATTGCAGCCTTATGCTTAAATCGTTTAAATTCATTTTTTCCCTCATCAATCTACACTCAATACCCCATAATGACAAAGAGAAAACAGGATTTTAGAAAGTTTTGCAAATTTATTAAAAATAAATAACTGAAATATCACATTGACATAAGTATACATACCCTTTGCTATGGCACTTGAAATTTAGCTCAGGTGCCTCCCATTTCTCTTGATCATCTTTGAGATGTTTCTACACCATGATTGGAGTCCACCTGTGGTAAATTCAATTCATTAGGCATGATTTGGAAAGGCACACACCTGTCTATATCAGGTCTCACAGCTGACAATGCATATCAGAGTAAAAACCAAGCCATGAGGTTGAAGGAACTGCCTGCAGAGCTCAGAGACAGGATTGTGTCGAGGCACAGATCTGGGGGAAGCCTACAAAAAAATCTCTGCTGCATTGAAGGTTCCCAAGACCACAGTGGCCTCCATAAATCTTAAATGGAAGAAGTTTGGAACAACCAGAACTCTTCCGAGAGCTGGCCGTCCGGCCAAACTGAGCAATCGGGGGAGAAGGGACTTGGCAAGAGAGGTGACCAAGAACCCGATGGTCACTCTGGCTGAGCTCCGGAGATCCTGTGTGGAGATGGGATGGGATGCTACCAAAGACAAATTAATAATTTTGACAAAAGGTCAAAGGTCAGTGTGACGTAAAATCATCTATTTTCATCCAATTGATCTGAAAGTTCACAATTTACCATATGAGTTTTGCCATGAAATTTTCAACAAAGCTTTATTATGAGAATATGGACAAGTCAAATTCATAATTTGGTAAAAAGCTCAAAGTTAAAGGTTGCATAAAATCGTTAATTTTCATCCAATTGAGCTGAAATGTTAAGAATTTGCATATCGGGTCACTGAATTGGTTCACAAATCAAAAGCTATAAGCCGATTTTATTTTTAGATCAAAAAGTCAAAGGTCAAGGTCACATAAAATCATCAATTTTCATTTTGTATTTTTAAAGCTATTTTCGTCATGTTTAGCATGCGGAAGAAGAAGAACTCTGAATACAAAGTGGATGCGGATGGGCATTTCACTTTCTGGTTGCCTTTGTTAATATGATTATTAATTTTATCCTTGTATTTGTCTTCTGTGTTTTCTGTTTCTCCCTCTTTACCAACCTTGGTGGTGCTTTATCTCTTAAAATTCTCTACAGTTTCGATTTTGGACTTGCAGTGCATGATAAATCTTTCTGAGCGAAAGCAAGACAGATTCTGACTGCCTGAGGTTTCTCACACCTGGAGTGCAGAACTCTGCAGTCTTTTACCTTCTAACAAAAGCTCTGAACCAAATGTGCTTCTACCTGGAACCAAGTACTTAGCTGGAACTTTCACCTGGAACTTCCTACCAAGTACTTAGCTCATGGTGTGAGCCCATCGATCTCAAACACAGAATGATGTTATCGTGAATGATAAAATTTATTTGAGTTCATAAAATTTTGCATTTAAATCCTTCATGTCCCTCAGGTGTATATGACAATTAGCACCGAAAATGAGCAACACTCACTAAACTCGTTGGACAATAAGGTAGCTGAGGAAGGAATTAGGTGGTGGCTAGGAGGGGGTGGAGTGGTTAATTGTGAGTGGGCTGTGGCAAGATAATTAATACTCAGATCGTTTTACAACTATTGACTATCTATAATCGTTAAAACGTTTCATCTCATTTCACAATACTCCCCCCCGACCCGACCCCTATAGTTGCTAGCTTTTTTGGACGTGAAAATGGGAGGCCAGACACTTGTAAATTTGCATGTCCATCACACAGGAGTGTCTGCATTTCCTTGTGTGCATTCTGCTGCTCATTTTAAACTATCCTGCACCATTGAGACGATGTACACAATGCTCTGAAGGCAAAGGTGACATATTAACATTGAGTGAAGATTAACTTTTTTGAAGAGGATAATGTTGACTGACCACATAGTTTTGCGCAAATTCAGCAAATCATGATGCAGATGTAAAGCCAGTGGTGATGAAAATTGACGAAAGAATGATGTGCTTCCAATATATAAAGATCATTTTAACCACTGACGCACATAATGATATTAATGTTCGGTACATTCCGAGTGCGTAGAAAGCTCAATTTTGTGGCATGCCGACGGACATCAAAACTGATACACCAGGAAAATCACAGAACCATCGGAAAGCGTCCGGAAATGAAAATGTATCTAAAAAAACGTAAACGGCAAATGTTTCCGTAACAAAAGAAAAAAAACCTCAATCGATATCCAGCATTTGAAAATTGTCATTTCTATAGCTGTAAACTCTGAAATAAATAAAACTCAATGGAATATTACATTAAAAAACATAAACGCATCCTTAATTTTTTTTCAACTCAATTGATATCTAGCAGGTCGGTGATGCTTGCCTATAACCATAAAGATTCTATCTATTATGGACATACAGTCGTGGCCAAAAATATTGGCACCTTGCACTTTTTTTGAATAATGTACCATTTCCTACAGAAAATTGTTGAAAGTAAAAAATATTTTGGTATCCACATATGTATTTCTTTGGTTTGCGGTGGAACAAAACAAAAATAGCTGAAAAAATTACTAAATCTTAGCTTATTCCACACGTAAATTCTAAAATTGCCCGGACAATATTATTGGCACCTTTTAGAAGTTGTTAGAAATAATTAGATTTCAAGCAGGTATTCTCCTTTACTTTGTCATTGAACTCACCTGTGGTAAAAAATATAAATATAAAAATCACTCATTCAATCAGTTTGAATAGAGAAAATGAGTCATTCTGCCGTTTTGTGTCACTGTGTGTACCACAATGAACATGGAGAAAAGACAGAAAACCAGAGAATTGTCTGAGGAGGTCAGACACAAGATAGTAGCTAAGCATGGACAATCTCAAGGCTACAAGTCTATCCCCAGAGACCTTGATGTTCCTGTGTCCACCATACGCAATGTTATCAGGAAGTTTAAGGTCCATGGCACTGTAGCCAACCTCCGTGGACGTGGCCGCAAGAGAAAACTTGAACGAAGATTGCAGCGAAGGATTGTTCAAATGGTGGAGAAAAAGCACCTTGATCAACTGCCAAACAGATTCAAGCTGACTTTCAGACACAAGGTACGACAGTTTCAACTCGCACGATCGGTCACCAAATCAATGAAAGGAGTTCTATGGCAGGAGTCCACTGTTGAGAGAGAGAGAGAGACGTAAGAAAGCCCGACTAGTGTTTGCCAAAACACACCTGAACAAGCCAAAATCCTTCTGGGAGAATGTCCTGTGGACAGATGAGACCAATTTAGAGCTATTGGTAAAGCACATCATCTCTATGTTTACAGAAAACAAAATAAAGCCTTCAAAGAAAAGAACACCTTCCCTTCAGTCAAACATGAGGAGGTTCAGTGATGTTTTGGGGTTGCTGTGCTGCCTCTGGCACTGGGTGCCTTGAATGTGTGCATGGCATCATGAAATCAGGAGATTACCAAGGCATTTTCGAGTGCAATGTTCAACCCAGTGTCAGAAAGCTGGGTCTCCGTCGAACCTCATGGGTCATGAAGCAGGACAATGATGCCAAACACACTTCAAAACGCACCCAGGAATGGTTCAAGACAAAACGCTGGACTGTTCTGAAGTGGCCAGCAATGAGTCCAGATCCAAATCCCATTGAACACCTGTGGGGAGATCTGAAAACAGCAGTTGGGAGAAGGCACCCTTCAAATCTGGGAGAACTGGAGCAGTTTGCACAAGAAGAGTGGTCCAAACTGCCAGTAGAGAGGTGTAGGAAGCTCATTCATTGCTATAGGAAGCGCTTGACTGCAGTTATTTTGTCCACAGTCTGTGCTACCAAATATTAAGTCTAGGGTGTCAATAATTTTGTCAATGCCATTTATTATTATTTTCTTCTTTAAAAGGATATATTAAGTTCTGAATCAAAAACAAAGGTTCTGTCATATTAACAGTGAAATAAATAATTATTGAGACCAAATACTTTTGTCAATTTCAACCTATTTTTTATAGAAAATTGTGAGTTATTGGAAAAAGGTACAAGGGTGCTAATATTTTCGGCCTCGACTGTATGTACGAAGCGCAGTTCGTTATTTCTTACAATGTGTAAGCACACCCCACTAGTACGATTATAACGTCAACACCAGCCCCAACCTTTCCACCCTGTGTAGTCTGTCAGGAACATTGTAAACCTATCTTTCATAAACCGGATAGCTAGGTCTGAAGTTTGACAATAAGGGTCAGGAATTTGGAATTCAGCCAAGTTTGCCAACAATAATTCGCCTACTCTTCAAAAAACGACAACGTGGGATCTTTAATGTCCACCAACTAATGCTAGCAGAATGTACACTCAGCTTAACATCAATCCAAGGGATGATGCACTTTGTGATTGTATTGTAGGCCCTGCCATCTAAGCACGAAGCAGACAATTTATATATCTTTACATTTATATAATTTATATTATATATTTGTACATTATATATTGTACATTATATTGTATTATTTATAGTATTATTTATAGTTATATTATATTTATATTTATAGTATTATATGGTATTATTGTATTATAACAACTCATTGTATTATACATTATATTGTAACGAATTTGAGAAGTGTAACGGTTTTTAAGAAGTGTAACAATTTTGGAGGAAGTGTAACGAATGTGAAAACGTTACAATGTGAACATTACAAAAGTATGGTAACACCCTGTTAATGTAAATAATGGTCGCAGCCGTCCTCCTAGTTAATTCCATGAAACTTACACGCAGGTCACGATATATCTTTTTAAATAGTGTATTTCCTTATTCTATGTAGGCTAAATCTGTGTTTCCCACTAGATTGACTTTGCATTGTATCAAACAAAATAAGAGTAGGCCCTTGCAATTTCCCCAAACATCTCCGCTCTCCAAAAGTCCTTTCAAAAGGGTGGGAGTTGTGTTCAATCCCGCAAGCCGCCATTGCCCATGTGCTAATCTCGGAGAAGAAAGGTTGTCTCCACCTCGTCATAGAGGGGAGGAGTGAGCCAGAGGGTCGCATGGCCAATCAGCACCGCGGTGAGCGAACCGGTAGGCGTGCCCTCACAGCCGGCGGCTTGATTCCGCCGCGAGTAATAAAAGCGACTGAAAGGGACTGCTTTACCAGATGACCTGGGAGATGAGCAAAGAGGCGGCACCAAGAGGAGCGGTGAGATGCGAAACGCTCCAAGCCAAAGAGGAGAGGTACTCGGCAAGGAAACCAGCTTTGGAGAGACGCGCTGAAAAGAGGGAGACGGCTCCACCAGGAGAGGAGCAGGTGTGCCGAGCCAGCGCGTGACGTCTACAGCAGCGGATACGCGACGGAGGGTTTTCCCGCCAAAACCGCGAGGAATTGAGAGCTGCTGCCTCCGACTTTGCCTCCCTCTCCAGCAATCCACCTCAAGCCCTACCTGCCTGCAATATCCCCTGTGTAAGTGTGAACGTCCTGTCCTGCTCGTTGTCTTGGGATTAAGTAAATTGAATAGTTTAAGCTAACAATGCACTGTGTGACTGCTTCTTCCATCCATTGCTGTAAATAATTTTGGTCGCTCTTTCTTTTTGCTTGTGTGTGTATAATAAATCTGTTCTTCCTCCGTACTCTGTCTTTTTCTCTTTTCCTTCTCTTTCGGTCGCTTTAGAGGTTTCCCGATTGAATATCTGTGGGGCGATCTGGTCAACGTCGGGTGGAATCGGGTTCTAATCGGGGAGTAACTGTTCGGACGCGGTAATACACCACCGCTCGGTCAATATAACATCTAAAACCGCGTCTGTAACAATTGGTTGTCAGGAGTTGGATTCGGACCTGGGACTAAATTTGTTAGGCCCAAATTTTGGAACACCAATTGTACTATTAGAGTAACAATTGGTGTCGAGGAGGGAGATCGGACCCGAAATCGGACCCGAAGCGCGCTTAACGCGCTCAAAATTACAAGCTGCCGAAATTTATTTTGTTTTATAAAGCAAAACCCGAATTTTGAGATCGCGCCATGGACAATCAAGGCGATCGGATGTCGGTGGGAGAGATAGACAGGGTGGAATCGACCCAGGACCTCGGGGAAATGTATGTGGAGGAAAGGGAGGAGGAGAAAAATGGCAATGTGGTTGCGGAGGTTTCAGACGCACAAAATGGCGCTCTCGCGCACGTGGTTGAGGTGGTCGCGGAACCAATGAGCACGGCCCAAATACAAGCCTTCATGGCCCAATTCATGGTGGAAATGCAGAAAAAAAACGACAGTATGGAACAAATGGAAAGCAGAATGATGGGGGCCCTTATGGGGCAAATGGGGGTAATGGGGAACCGGATGGATGCTCAGGGTGAGCGATTGGAGGGCCAAATGGGGGTAATGGGAAACCAAATGGGGGTAATGAGGGACGAAGCGAGGGGTACCGGTGAGAAGTTAGACAATAATTTTGAGGGGTTAGACAACGGGATAAAAGAGGTAAAGAATGGATTAACGGGGGTGGAAAATAGAATGGCTGCCCAGGAGAATCAGTTAGAGGGGGTAAAAAATGGGTTAATGGGGTTAGAAAATAGGATGGAGGACAAATTACGGGAGATAGGGGAGCAATCCGCCCGAGAAATTAAACAAATGGGAGAGCAGATAGAGGAGGTGAAAATCGGGGTAGAAACCAAACTGGATGCTCAGAGGGATGAATTGGGACAGATGAGGGTGGCATCTACAAAAGAGATGGAGGAAATACGACGAGGGGTAAGTGAGGAGGTTTCGGGGCTACGCGAGGAGGTAAAGCGAGGTGAGAAGCGTATGGAGAAAGAGGTGAGAAATAATACGGCTAAGTTACAAGGGGGCATAGAGGGTCTGACGGAGGAGGTGGAACAGCTGACGGAGGGACAAAAAGAACTAGTGGAGCAGGTTCAAAAGAACACTGCGGTACTCGGAGGGTTAAAGGCGACACAAAAAGAAATTAAAAACGAATTAATAGCGACACAGAGGCAATGTCAGATGGTACGTGAGGAACTGACAATGAGGGTGGACGAGGTGACAGAGATAATGGAGACAAAGGACCGGCAGGTGAGGATGCACATAGAGACAGTCACGGTAGCCTTAGAGGACGAACTTGAGGAGACGCACCGAGAAATAAAAGAGGTTAAACAAAAATTAGAGGAAGTGGAAGAAGAGGTGAGTGAAATTAAGAAGGGACGGACAGAAACTAAAAGAGAAATCCAGGAGGAGGTAATGGAATTGGTACAAGGTCGGTGCTCAACTCATAATGTGATGCTCACTAACCAAATAAAGAGTTTGCAGGTGGCAAAGGAGGTGCGGAGACGAGGTACGGAGGTGAGTGGCAATGTATATGATGTGAGGAAAGCTTCAGTCGGCTTGGGGATTGGTTTGGATCCGGGTGTTCGTGAGAGGCCGTTGGTGAAGTGTGCGACAGGTCTGGTGTGCGAAGAAAGAGGTGTGCGAGAATGTCCGACCATGGGGTGTGTGAGGAAAAAGTGCACGCCGAGGAGTGAGTGTGCCGTCAAGAGTGAGTCGGTCGAAGCGTGTGTGCGAGGGAGCACAGGGAAGCACGGTGTGGTGAGTGTTACGGAGGAGGTAACGAAAAAGTGTGCGCAAGAGGATGCGCGAGGAAGGTGTGTAACGGACGGGTGCATGGGGAAAGCGCATGCTGTCAAGAGTAAGGGAGAATGCATGCCTGTGGTGAGTGTTACAGAGGGTGTAACGGGACAATGTGCGGAAGAGTGTGCGCGAGAAAGGTGTGTAACGGACAGGTGCGTGAGGAAAGAGTGTGCTGTCGAGAGTAAGGGTGAGTGCGCGACCGAGAGTGGAGGTGAGAGTAGTGAGAGTGACACGGAGCGTGAGTTGGTTGTGGCAGGTGAGCGAGGATGTACACCTGGAATGGAAGGATGCACACCTGGAATGGTAGAGCGTGAGTGGGAATGCACGCTGGAATTGGTAGTGAGGCACGTGGTTGGGTGTGCGGGTGAGAGCACACCTGTGATTGTCACAAAGGAGGTGACCGAAAAAGGGGCGCGAAGAGGTGTGTTGGTGAGGTGTGCGAGCGACGAATGTGTGCCAAGGTGTTCCGTGGTCAGGTGTGTGACCAAGTCGGTGGGCGGAATGAGTGCACCGAGGTGTGTTAGAGAAGGTACGACGAGGGGCATGGAAACGGCTGGAGGTATGAGCAAGAAAGGGGTAGCGTATGCATGTAAGAATCCAGGTGAAGCATCGACGGTAACCAGGTTAGAAGTTAGAACGACTTATAGCCGAATCGGGCCCTCGGTGCGCGTCGGGCAGCTTCGCGTGCCGCAAGGACCAGCGGGGATCCGAACCACGGCGGTTTCGAAAGAACCGCCATGCGCGATCCATGCTGGGCCTCGCGTGGAACGGCCGCGTCCGGGCTCCACTAGGCGGAGCGGGCAGCTGGATAGGAAGGGTCGTCATGGCGACCACGTTTTGTTGAGACGTGCCGGCAGGTCGAGATCGGGACATTGGATGGCTCCACGCCGAGGTGGTGCGTGGGATCTCGGCTCGGGTAAGCCCCCGTCCCTGCCCCGAATGCGGGACGCATCCAGCCGCTGGCACAAAACGACCCGCATTCATTGGTCGGCCGTACGAAGCCGGGCTGTAGACGTGAATTGGCGCACCGAGAGGATGTAATAAGTAGACGGGTGATAGTGATCGTGATTTGATACGAAATATATAATAGTGGGTAGAATTGGCAGTAAATGGAAAATTTTTGAATTGGTTGGAATTTGGACGAGCAAAATTTATAGTGAGAGACCCCCGATGTGGTGGGATCGCAAATCCACCATCCCTCACAGAGTGGGGGCAAATGCGCAATAGTTTATGGGGTGGCTATGACAACCGAGCCAGGGAGGGCTTGGATAATTGTAGGGATCTAGCGAAGATGACATTAGGTAACGCTAAGATTAGTTAGTGACTGATACCTGTAGTGGGGACGCAGGTAGATTAGTGTGGATTATAATGACGTGGGAGCGCAATAGTTTAAAGGGACGACTGGGAAGCGCAAGTTTCAGAGGGGAGTAGTTAGCTGAGATGATGCCGTGTGTGTGAGGATTGAACAGGTGTGATTGAACAGGTGTGATTGCACAGGTGTGCAACTGAACAGGTGAATGGAGCAGTGTATGAGGGAGTAGTGGTGATTGCGTGTTGTGCTGACCAAATGGTCCAGGAAGAAAGGAGGGTGCAGGTGGCACCAGGTATGATTGCACAGGTGTGCAACGACAGGTGAATGGAGGACAGGTGTGTGGAATAAATGGTTGTATGGAATAAATGGTATGGAGTATTGGAATGGATGGTCGTGGAGTGAGTATGGTGGAAATTGTGGAGTGGAGTGGATGGTGCGAAGGTGTGAATGGGGGAAGAGTGGACCCCCATCACGGATACCCGGGGCGGGTAGTGTAAGTGTTAGGTAGAGGGTACAGGTAAATTGTGGTTGGATATTGGCATCTGTGGTGCGGGTGAAAGAATGGTCTTTGGATGGGTGCATTAGTGTTGTGGAAATGGCTGGGCGTGTAGCCTGTTAGTGTGTGTAGTTGGTTTGGGCACTCCACCACTGTGAGGATGTCGGCCAGGTGAGGCCGCAGGTGGGCTCTGGGAGCCGGTAGTAGTTGTTGTGGATGGGGCCCGAGGATCCGGAGGACGGACCCGGGTAGCCCAGTGCCAGAGGGCACCATGGGGTGACAGAGCCAGGAGGGGCTGTCCCCAGTTAGTTAGGTTAGGGTGAGGAGCTAGGTAAGCTCGGGTGGCAACTACAGTGGTGGAGGTGTGCAGGTGGGTAGACCTGCTGGGAGAGTTACACGTCGCGGCCCAGAAATTGTGCGAGGGCACCGGGAGATGAATCGGGGGAGTGAGACCCCAAATTGAGAAGCACCACAGTTTGGTCAATGGGAATTGGTTATTAGAACCCATAGTGTAAGTTGGCCAATGGATTGGCAGGGAAAGACCCCGGGTAGTGTAAAGTGTGTTAGTCATTTAGAAAATAGTTAGGATGAAGGATCTCCTCGCACCATCTGCATCCACTCACCTGAGGTGACAGGTACTCCACACCATGCCATGTTTTGATTATTTTTATGATGCAAATGTTTGGATTGTGAGACGCATCATGACGTGGGTGTGACATTGTGCTTTGATGTTCCATCTCTGCCTCCTTATGAGGATTGATGACGAATTGGGTGATGGCAAATTTTGGTTAGAGGGATTGTGGTGACGAATTTGGTATAGGGGAAATATGGGGAAGACGTGACAGTAGTGACGAATTGGTAATGTGTAGATTTTGTACATATGGGGTAAGGGCAAGGGTAGGGTAGGTGACAGGGGGGTGACGTACGGTAGGGACGAGCTTTCTCACTTCGCCCTCCGTACGCATTTCGCCTTGCATTGCCTTATTGACGTGTACCCTTGTGACCTTACCCCTCGCTCAATTGTCTTTCTTTTGTCTCCCACATGACCTGTGCGCCATTGGGTGCCGAGGGGAGCGTGCGTGAGGTGGCCATTGTGCGCCCGAGATTCCCAGAACCAGCATGCATTGCGTTGATGTACCACTTTATGGACCGCTGTTCTGCGGCCAAGTACCACTTGATGGACCCCAGGTTCTGGGGCAGGGCACCTCTGTTGGAGACCGGCCATAGTGGCCAGGGAATCTTGCTTGCGGACCTCGGTAAGGTGGCACCTATGCCAAACAGGTGGACCACCCTTAGTTGGCCCCTGAGGCCCTAAATAAAAACGAACACAAGTTGTGCTTTTTATTATGTCCAAATAGGCCGCATGAAGCCAGAAGACGTCGGGAAGAACATCGGCCCAGCAGAGAAAGTGAAGACCACCACCAGTTGTTTTGTTGTGTTTATTAAGAACCATGGTGACTGCGCACCGAGTGGTGCTTTTGGTGCTTTGTGGTGCTTGCGGTGTTTTTGGTGCTTTTGGGTGCTTTGGTGGTATTGGTACTGGTGCATCGATGCAATGCGTGCTGTCTCCTCCCTCCCAACAGGAATTTCTTTTTTTTCTTGTTCCCTAAAAAGAAAAAAAAGAAAAAAAAAACACAGGTCCTGGGTTGCGTTGTAAATAAGAAATCACGTCATTGTAAATAATGCTCCCCACCGTAAATGTATAGTTTGAGAATAATTCCGTAATTCGGTTAGCTGTGGGCTTGAGTCTGTTAGACAGGGTGCAATGCAATAGGGGGACATACTTATTTGTGTTTTAAGATTGTCACACTCAGGGTCAGGTTAATTGTAGAGGGAATTACACCTACGTGTCACACTAAGTTAAAGTTTAGTAGGCCCGAGCACGGGCCTGAAGAAAGGAGGGTGCAGTGTAACGAATTTGAGAAGTGTAACGGTTTTTAAGAAGTGTAACAATTTTGGAGGAAGTGTAACGAATGTGAAAACGTTACAATGTGAACGTTACAAAAGTATGGTAACACCCTGTTAATGTAAATAATGGTCGCAGCCGTCCTCCTAGTTAATTCCATGAAACTTACACGCAGGTCACGATATATCTTTTTAAATAGTGTATTTCCTTATTCCATGTAGGCTAAATCTGTGTTTCCCACTAGATTGACTTTGCATTGTATCAAACAAAATAAGAGTAGGCCCTTGCAATTTCCCCAAACATCTCCGCTCTCCAAAAGTCCTTTCAAAAGGGTGGGAGTTGTGTTCAATCCCGCAAGCCGCCATTGCCCATGTGCTAATCTCGGAGAAGAAAGGTTGTCTCCACCTCGTCATAGAGGGGAGGAGTGAGCCAGAGGGTCGCATGGCCAATCAGCACCGCGGTGAGCGAACCGGTAGGCGTGCCCTCGCAGCCGGCGGCTTGATTCCGCCGCGAGTAATAAAAGCGACTGAAAGGGACTGCTTTACCAGATGACCTGGGAGATGAGCAAAGAGGCGGCACCAAGAGGAGCGGTGAGATGCGAAACGCTCCAAGCCAAAGAGGAGAGGTACTCGGCAAGGAAACCAGCTTTGGAGAGACGCGCTGAAAAGAGGGAGACGGCTCCACCAGGAGAGGAGCAGGTGTGCCGAGCCAGCGCGTGACGTCTACAGCAGCGGATACGCGACGGAGGGTTTTCCCGCCAAAACCGCGAGGAATTGAGAGCTGCTGCCTCCGACTTTGCCTCCCTCTCCAGCAATCCACCTCAAGCCCTACCTGCCTGCAATATCCCCTGTGTAAGTGTGAACGTCCTGTCCTGCTCGTTGTCTTGGGATTAAGTAAATTGAATAGTTTAAGCTAACAATGCACTGTGTGACTGCTTCTTCCATCCATTGCTGTAAATAATTTTGGTCGCTCTTTCTTTTTGCTTGTGTGTGTATAATAAATCTGTTCTTCCTCCGTACTCTGTCTTTTTCTCTTTTCCTTCTCTTTCGGTCGCTTTAGAGGTTTCCCGATTGAATATCTGTGGGGCGATCTGGTCAACGTCGGGTGGAATCGGGTTCTAATCGGGGAGTAACTGTTCGGACGCGGTAATACACCACCGCTCGGTCAATATAACATCTAAAACCGCGTCTGTAACAATATATTATCGGAAGAAATTAAATAAGTAGTGGACGTAGCTTCAAGAGGGTCAATATTTTATTTTCGACAAGCTTTCGACCTAACAGACATTCTTCTCAGTCTTCCTCGAGTTCAACGAAAGTTTTAAACTTTTTTTTAGTTGAAAAAGAGTTTTCTTTGAACTCGAGGAAGACTGAGAAGAAGGCCTGTTTGGTTGAAAGCTTGTCAAAAATCAAAGGTTGACCGACCGTCTTGAAGCTATGTCCGCTACTTATTTAATTTCTTACGATTATGTGTTTAATGCAAATGAGGCACCCTGATCGTATTGTGAAGTTTCTGCTATTTCTCACAGATATATATATATATAGATATTGTTGCGGTTTTGGGAAACCGCTGAGAAGTAATGGCAACCACCAAACAGGTCCCTTAGAATAGTTATTTCATAGCAGACCATTATCTTAGCCCCTTCCCCTTATTTTGGGTTAATATGTCTTTATGCATTGGGAAAAGGAAAAGACAGGTCCTCCTCTCATAAGAGATAATTTGTCAGTCAATGCACAGGCTCAAAGGCACACCATCCTTTAAGAGAGTTTGTGGGGGCAGGGGAAGTGAAACCAACCAATCAGGGCCTGAGTCACTTTGGGGGATCTTGTGGGACAGAGTTACGGGCTCCACTAATCGGGAGCCAGGACACCCTTGAAGATACCCCACCCTCGGCGAGGGTGAATAAAGGGAGATTCAAGACATCGGCCTCTCTCAGCCCACTCAGCGCATGGACATTTTGCTCTTGTCTGGTCTCCCTCTCACAGGCCTCTACACGTGCATTATTCGAGCCTGGGCCTGTCTCTTGTGCACTCACAACATGCTTGCAAGATTGCTACACTCTGGGCCTCTCTCTTTGTCGACTCTGGGCCTGTCTCTCTCTGCTGGGTTCACTGAACACATGTGCTCCTCTCTTGGCCTGGGTTACTCTGCAGTGCTGACGATCGACCTCACTCTGCCATGCTGACGATCGACCTTCACCTGCTTGTCCATGCTGGGATCGCCATTACCTGTTCCTGCTGCTCGGTGGCGACAACGGGATGGGGACGTCGCGAGGAGAGGCATCCGGAGCATCGTAGCCTTTGTGCTAGCAGGTTTCCAACGTTTGTTCGTTCCCCTCCCCCTCCCTCGTGAAAGTGTGCTGGGCCCATGTTGTGTTTATTTGTAGTAATCGTAATAAAGCGTAGAAAAAGCTAAGTTTCTTCCTTTTGTCCCTTTTTCTTTCCTATTGATAAGTTTAATATTGTAAATATCTGTAAGAAATCAAATTGTTAAACGTTTCCCATTCTTTCTGTCCGTGAATGTGTCTTTTCATCCATTGGTCCGCTATTGCCTGCACCCAGGTTAACAATCGGCCGTAACAACATCAGCATTAATATGGCGGTTACCAACGGTTTTCTCTCAGCCGTCTAAAGTGGTGTACCGCCGGAGGGAAGGTACGTTCCTCGATTGAAACCATCAAGTGGTACAGGTAAGCTATCGTGCGACGGTCCAATTGGCGTTCGTAGTTGCTGGTTTGCAACCTGCTGAAGTACAAAGTTATTCGTGCATGGCAGCCTCAGGTCCAGGAAGTTCGGGAGGGAAAGGAGGCTCACCGAGGCTAACCCCCTCGTAGTAAACCTGAACCCCGGGCCGTAACATAGTTGGTGTTCAGGAGCGGTATTCCTGTCCAAACACCATAACATTATTGATGCCAGTAGAGGAGGGATTTCGAACCACCAGACACCATGCACATAGCTGGGCCCAATGGGTCCTTTTGGGAGGTTGGCGGCTGTCGAGCACAACTAACCCACCTGCATGGGAAGATGGCGACGGTGAATAAGATGCCACGGGTAGTGAAGATGCCAAGGGCATGAGGTGAGAAGACAGCCCTCTTTGTGTTCTCCACTGTTTGGTAGTATACAGTGCGGCCTCCAGCCCACCAAAGAGCCCAGCAGTTGATGCTCCTTTCGATCGTTGTATAAAACTGCTCCCCTCACGGCAAACAAAAATGGCCAATTTCTCATCCAACAACCAAGTGCTCTTTTTTCCTCGTTCCCACTCCGTTATCCGGCGCATCACTCCGGGAGCATGGCCTCCCGGCCTTGTCCCCCCGCCCACCGTACCACAGTCGCTCTGCCTCTTCTGGGCGGGTCTTTTTCCGTAAGTGTCCAGGGAGCATGAATCACTTGGCCGGGTCCTGCTTTGCTTGGCCGGTGGTTGTTCTAATTTTAGGGATGGCCACAGAGGGTATCACGAAAAGAGGAAATTAACCTTAAACCCTACTACTAATTAACACGTTATCATCCCTCGCATGATGAACATTTAAACAACCTTAAGCTACATTTTCCCTACTTATGCACATACCAGACGTCTCATCTATCATGTGTCTTTTTGCAATCTCCAGCATGCAATCTCCAGGCATGCTATCATGTGCCTTTTTCTCAGGAGTGGCCTCCGTCTGGCCACTCTCCCATAAAGCCTATATTTGTGAAGTTCTGCAGAGACTGTTGTCCTTCTGGAAAGTTCTCCCATCCCAGCCAAGGAGCTCTGTAGTTCTGTCAGAGTGGTCATTTGGTTCTTGGTCACCTCCCTGACCAAGGTCCTTCTTGTTCAGTTGCTCAGTTTGGTCAGACAGCCAGCTCTAGGAAGAGTCTGGGTAGTTCCACCATATTATTTCCATTTCCTAATGATGGAGCTCATTGTGCTCTTGGGAACTTTCAACACTCTAGAATATGTTTTGTACCCTTCCCTAGATCTACTCCTCCTCACGATTCAATCTCGGAGTTCTACGTACAGTTCCTTGGACTTGATGGTGGAGTTTCTGCTCTGACATGTACTGTCAACTGTGGGACCTTAAATAGAAAGGTGTGTTTCTTTCTAAATCATGTCCAATCAATTGAATTGGCCACAGGTGAACTCCAGTCAAGTTGTAGAGACATCTCAAGGATAAATCAAAGGAAATTGGATGCACCTGAGCTCATAGAAAAGGGATTGAATACTTATTGACGCAAGAGATTTGAGCTTTCCCTTTAAAATTAATTTGTAAGGAACAAAGTCTAAAAAAAACATTCCACTTTGACATTATGGTGTATTAAGTGTAGATCGGTGAAAAAAAATTATCTAAATTTAATCCATTTTAAATTCAGGCTGGAACACAACAAAATGTGAAAAAGGTCAAGGGGAGTGAATACTTTCTGAAGGCACTGGATATATGCATATGTTGACTTCTGCTTACTTTACTTTCAATAAGATATATGGATATCCATTTCCTTGTGTATTTGATATAACAATGCCTTAACAGTAATTGGCAGGAGCAATCAATTATCTCTCACTGAATCGATTTCCCCCATCTATGACTGATTTTACAATTGAAAAGTAAATTATGCCATTCCCTACTCAGAGCGAGTGGTCTCTCATTGGTTTAATTTATTGTTCCTCTGAAAGCAGCTCGACCTTGTGACTTCCTAACCTCCTTGTGCTGCTCAAGAGGAGTATTTTACATTTGTTGGCTAATCAAGATGATTAACATGTGTGTCAAACGAGAATTTCGATTGTGTTGAATAAATTGCTTTTCATCGGCATGCAATGGTGCAAGTTGTTTTGAGCAGGCGAGACAATTCATCAGAGAGGGCATCAACACAACCGTACCATATTGTGACGTACATCTACAGGTAGAGGATTTGGCATGAGTATTCACTCACAATGGCTTATCCATTTGGAATGATACCAATCGATTATTAATATCCACAAATTAAATGGAGGCAGCAGTTTCAGGGAAGGTTTTAAGGTGAGATGGATTTACGTCGCAATCTGTATGATGGCGTGCAGTGCTCACTGCAAGCTCCTCACTATATTGGGTGCTTCAGGTGAAGCTTAATCCTGTTGGAGATGAAACAGACCAGACAGCTCAATAGCAAACATGTTTGCTAATCCTGCCATCCCTGTGTGCTGGATTCTGGTCGATTTTCTTGAATGGGTTATATTGTTAAAAAGAAAGAAAGAAGCAATTACAAAGAAGAGCCTTGTTGCATCTTCAGATGCGGGCTGTCGAAGCAGTTCCTTGGCTATTGGGCACAATCCTGGATGGGTTCACCACTCCGACGCAGGATACTCGAATGGCTCATTCATCCCCGTAAGCTGGTTCTCATTTTGTTGACCTCAGAAGGATGACGGGCTGAGTCAACCCTCGTGGTGTTGATTCAACGGCATGGCATGGGCTTGAACTTGCAATCTTAAGCTGGGAGATCCATGGACAGATTGTGTTAAGAACAGTATAGACCGTGTGACCACGTAGGTTCAAATCTTCCTATACTAGCTATTTGTCCAGAGGTAAGTCGTATTGCAAAACATGCACTGAGGAGGCGGTGACTTTTAACTTTAAGACAGCATAAAATAAGTTTGTTGTGTAAAACCTCCTGTCAGGGGAGGCAGGGTGAGAACTTGTGGTATTTAAGATGAAAGGCACAAAGAAAGCACATAGCACTTTTAAAGGGAACCATTATGGACTGATTGTCCAGCGCACCACAGGCCATGGTGGAAAGGTCAGCTATGGGGCCTTTGAGAGGTGCCTAAGATGTTTTGTTGGGGCCACCCTGCCCTGGAAGTTGGCGAGGATGGCCTATCACGGGACCCGCCGCCCATGGAGGCGGTCCGAGAGTTGACGAGAGCCATGGCTGCACTGCACGCGGCCGTTGGAGCTGGACTTCGAAGAGAGTAACATCTCTCATCTCTGTCTTGCTTTGCCTCGCCCTCTGAGGAAGAGCCGTCCATCTCATCTCACATCCCTCATCGCCATTTTCTTTTCTCCTTCGCTCCCTGATCCGCTCTTCATCCATGCAGCGTCGATCTGCATGACCACACCATTGTGGTGGAGGCCCAATCATCTCATACCAGCCGCAAGCCCTCCCTCGTTCCTTTTGTACCTCATGTGAATCTGGTATTTGGTGCCATTAGGCGGTTAGACTCTAATTATTTAGATCTCCTTGTACACAAATTTGCATGTCCCCTCATCCCTAGTTGTGTCTGTTGACTGCTTGGTTTGTTTCGTCATATTTTTTAGCATCCTGTCCACCCTTATCCCCATCTTCTCTTTTAATAATCCCCGTTTCTATTGTAAGAAATGTCTTCCTGCCTTTTTGGGTGATCCTTGGGGAAAAGGGGTATTGTTGAGCATGTTGGGGGGTTGGGGTTGAGGTAATAGGGGCAATGAATAATGAGCATGAATTGAGCATAAGGTGTATCTTAAACTCAGTTTCGGTCCTTTGAAGAGCGGGTGGGGGGAGGGAGGAGGAGATGTGAGACCTCCGATGCCTTTGGTGCAGACAGTCTATGTCAATAGAACAGTCTGACATACCAATATTAAGCATAACAGCAACAGCATTTTAAAGTCGATGAGAGATAAAGAGTAATGTAAGACGTGTTCGATACACAGGGTGAGTCAAAGGTCAGGAAGCATAGGAAGGAGAAAAAAATGCGAAAACAAAAATCGCTCCAAGATAAAAAAAAAGAAGTAACATTAGTCATATGTTTCCTGACTTTTGACTCACCCTGTACATACACACATGTACAAATATTTTCTTCGTCCTTAAAGATCAAGATGATTGCCACATTGTGGGGTCAGCAGGGGGGAATGCCTCGGACACAAGTCTTTCTGGAACCAGCTGTCCAGGCCTGACGTTTGACTGGCAGATATTTGGAATTTGTCAGGATGCCAGCAATAATTCAGTTACACTTAGTAAAGACCGTTGGACTGTAACATCCACCAACAATACGTATATATATATATAAATATATATATATAAATATATATATATATATATATATATATATATATACATATATATATATATATATATATATATATATATATATATATATATATATATATATATATATATATATATATATATACATATATATATATATATATATTGTTGCGGTTTTGAGAGTGTACATATAACATCATTAAAGGTCAAAGGTTTGCCCCCATAGTTAGTCCACAAGCAACACGTAAGCCCATTAGAATTAGTTATGTCAAAGTATGTGTAAGAGTAGGCCATTTCCCGAGTGACATCTGCGTTGTGTAAAGAAATAATAAGATTAGGTCCTTTTCATTTTTTAGCCGCCCTTCAATTCCACCAATGCTATCTATGGGCAAACTCGATCCCGCGCCCCATTCGGCTAATCCACCTCGTTTGTTATGCTTTGACCACCAGCAGCGTCAGCTGCCTTTTGCTCGCTCAAACTATTCGGGTGGCCACGAGGTAGGCGTAGGCCTGAGAGAGGGAGGAGCGTGGGGTCGGGGTGTGGCGGCGTCGAGGGTGGAGCGGCAGAGACAGCAACGGTGAGAGCCATAACCAATCAGGGCTCTAAGGGCATGGCGTGAGGGGCGTGGGAAGGGCGCGGCTGGCAAGTTCCAGAGGGTTCGCTGGGCGGCACTATATAAGCGCACGCACAAAGGCCTTGAACAGGACTCGTGCGAAAGAATTAATGCAACAGGACTCATGCAACAGGACTTACGCAAGAGGGAGGAAGCTGATGAGCAGGTAGACAAAATGCTCAATGCAGGTATCATTGAGCCCTCGGGAAGTCCCTGGATGTCACCTGTTGTGCTGGTTAAAAAGAAAGATGGGACCACGCGTTTCTGCGTGGACTATCGCCAGCTAAACAACGTGACACTCAAAGACTCGTATCCCCTGCCAAGAATTGACGATACCCTCGACGCCGTTGCGGGCTCAAATTGGTTCTCAACCTTGGACCTCAAGAGTGGGTATTGGCAGGTGGAGATGGATAGGGCAGGGAAGGAGAAAACGGCATTTTCCACAGGTAAGGGGCTGTATCAGTTCACTGTGATGCCGTTTGGTTTGTGTATCGCCCCCACCACCTTTTAACGATTGATGGAGCATGTACTGGGCGGCATGCCATGACAGTCATGCCTGGTGTACCTGGATGACGTCCTGGTGCATGCTAAAACATTTCCCCAAGCAATAGCTAATTTGGACCAGGTGTTTGGGTGCCTCAGACAGGCAGGGTTGAAATTGAGCCCGGGTAAGTGCACTTTGTTTGCTAAAGAGGTGGCCTATTTAGGTCACGTCATTGGTCGTGAGGGGGTAAAAACAGACCCAGGCAAAATTACAGCGGTAGAGGAGTGGCCCGCGCCACGTACCATCAAGGAGGTGCAGGGATTTTTGGGACTCTGCTCCTACTACCGGCGCTTTGTGGCAAAATTTGCAGAGTTGGCCTGGCCCCTTCACCGGCTTACGGAGAAGGGGACGAGATTTAATTGGACAAGGGAGTGCCAAGAGGCCTTCCTAGCATTGAAGGGGTGTTTGACATCCGCACCCATTCCAGCGTACCCCACTAGTGACGGGACATTCACCCTGGACACGGATGCAAGCCAGGAAGGATTGGGCACAGTTTTGTCCCAGACACAGGGGGGCGTGGAGAGAGTGATCGCGTATTATAGTCGGGCCATGAGTAGGCCCGAGGGAAATTATTGCGTCACTCGTAAAGAGTTATTGGCTATGCAGGCTGCCATGAGCCATTTCCACCCGTACTTGTACGGGCGGAAATTTCTGGTTCGAACTGACCATTCCTCCTTGCAATGCCTCCTCCGGTTCAAGGAACCTGAGGGCCAAATTGCAAGGTGGTTGGAAAAGTTGCAGCAGTACGATTTCAGTGTGACCCATAGGGCAGGGGAAGGCCCATGGGAATGCCGTTGCACTCTCTCGACGTCCTTGTTTTGGGGGAAAACTGTAAATTTTGTGCGAGACAAGAGGAGAGGGAGCAATTGGCAGACTCCACCCCTACCCTCGTAGTCCGTGCAACCTAGGTGAGAGGGCCAATCTTGCCACTAACCGCAGAGGAAGAATTTGGAACATTGGCTTGGAGCACGGCCCAGCGGGAGGATCCCGTACTGAGACCGGTGTACGAATGGGTCCGATTAGGGAAAAGACCTAATGGGGAAGAGGTCACCCCCCTCGGGGTGCCAACAAAGGCATATTGGGCTCAGTGGCAAACCCTGGAATTGAAAGGTAACATCTTGTATCGCAATGGGTAGAGATTCTCTCTGAGAGAACTTCCTGGCTGGTGATAGTCCCAGACAAATTTAAGAACACCATATTACAGCAGGTGCATGGTACTCGCCCCGGCGGACATTTGGGCAGGACAAAGACAACATCTCGGATCCGCCGGAGGTTTTATTGGGTGAATATGGGGCGCGATATACAGGACTGGTGTCGGAGATGCGACGCCTGTACTGCTAAAAAGGGACCCGCACGGAGGATGAGGACCCCCTTCAATTACACCAGGTGGGGGCCCCCCTTGAGCGGGTGGCTATGGATATTCTAGGACCACTACCCCACACCCGCCAAGGTAACAAGTACATCCTCGTTGTAATGGACTATTTCAGCAAGTGGCCGGAGGCCTATGCCCTCCCCAATCAAGAAGCAGGGGTGGTGGCACAGGCCTTCGTGGAAGGATTTGTATGTAGGCATGGGATTCCAGAGGGGCTGCACACCGACCAGGGTCGAAATTTTGAAAGCCAATTGCTAAAAGATGTGTGCAGGGTCCTCTTAATTAGGAAGACAATGACAACGCCCTTAAGACCTCAATCTGACGGGATGGTGGAAAGGTTCAATCGAACCCTGATCCAACAATTGGCGTTATTTACCACCACCCGTCAGTACGACTGGGATGAACATCTCCCGTATTTGTTAATGGCCTACCGAACCAGCCAGCACGGGGCCACCGCATGCAGTCCAGCGTTGTTTATGTATGGGCGGGAGTTGTGGGCTCCCGCCGACCTGCTATGCGGTTCCGTGCCAGAGTCCACTGATAGACCGCCGGGGGAGGGCTATGCACGTCACCTGGAGGAAGGCATGGAGAGAGTCCATGCCTTCGCACGCCGCCAGCTTCAGCTGGCGGGTGCCAAGATGAAGCGCAGGTACGACCACCGGAGCCAGGGGAGTCAGTACGCTCTGGGGATGAAGATCTGGTTCTTCAATCCCCGGAGGCAGAAGGGTAGGTGCCCCAAACTCACCTCACCCTGGCAAGGCCCGGGGGTCGTCCTGGCACAAATTTGTGACATGGTCATTAAAATCCAAATGGGGCCACGAGCCCTCCCTCGGATCGTCCATGCCGACCGGGTAAGACCCTACACCGGCGAGCAGGCGCCCTCATGGATCGCCTCGGCTTTAGAGGCTGAGGCAGGACCCAGTACCTCCAATGACGGGGGCTCATAGTGCAAGAGGACTGGGGGTGATGGTATTGGGAGTAGTGCCCGGTGTGGAGGGATGGTCGCCTGACCATTCCTCACATTCTTGGGGCACATGAGCTTTAGATTATGGGGTGGCAGTGGAAACTAGCCGAGGGCGGGCTAGGATATTGTTAGGGATTTAGAAATGACAGTAGGGACAAGATTTAAGTAGTGACATTGGTACACGTAGAGGGGACGTAGTCAGATTAGATGGATGTTAATGACGAGGGAAGTGCTTCGTGTAAAGGGAAGACGGGGAGCACGAGTTTTAGAGGGAAATAGCTAGTCAGATGATGGTGTGCAAGCGGAGAACAGGTATGTGGAATAGATGGTGTGGAGTAAATGGTGTGGAATGAGTGGTGTGGAGTGCATGGTGCGAAGGAGTGGATGGGGGAAGATGGACCCCTTCACGAATACCCGGGAAGGGTAGTTTAAAGTTAGGTAGAGGGTTTAGGTAAATTGTTGGATATTGACATCTGTGGTGCAGGAAGTAGCAGTGAAGTGCTTTGAGGGGTGCATAAGTCTGTGGAAATGGCTGGGCGTGTGGGCCTGTTGGTGAGTATGGTTATTGAAGCACTCCGCCACTGGTAGTCTGTCGGCCAGGTGAGGCCGCAGGTAGGCTCTGGGAGCCAGTCAGTTAGAGTTCAGTATAGTGTTCAGTGGGGCCCGAGGATCCTAGGAGAGGACCCGGGTAGCCCAATGCCAGAGAGGGCATCAGAGGGGTGAGAGAGCCAGGAGGGGCCTTCCCCGAGTTAGGGTAGTCGCAGGAGCTAGGCAAGCTCGGGTGGCGACTTCAGTGGCAAAGGTGCGCAGGTAGTTGGACCTGCTAGTCGAGCCACACGACCCAGCCCCGAATTTGTGCGAAGGCACAGTAGAGAAAAATTGGGGGAGTGAGACCCCAAATTTGGGAGGCACCACAGGGTGGGTCAATGGGAATTGCTTTTTAGAACCACATCATTTAAAGATGCCAAGTGGCAGGGCATGACCCCGGGTAGTTTAAATGAGTTAATGTCAATTAGAGTATAGTTAGGATAAGAAATCTCTTTGCACCATCCACATCCACTCACCAAGGTGACAGGACTCCACACCGGGTTTTGTGAGCTATTTTGAATGTGAGACGCATCTCGACGTGAGTTTGACATTGTGTGATATTCCATCTCTTCCTTCTTGGGAGGGATTGGATGACGAATTTGGAATTAGAGGGCATAGAAAGACAAGACGTAGCGACGGATTTGTAAAGTGTAAATAAGGGGAAGGGCAAGGGTAGTGTAGGCTGACATGGGTGGGGGGGGGGGGGGGGGGGTCACGAACGGTTAGGGACGAGCTTTCTCCGCTCGCTCACCCGTGCTCCTCATGTTGCATTGCCTTGTATGATGTGTACCCTTGCGCCCTTGCCTCCGCTAAACTCTCTGCTTTGTCTTTCCTCCCCACCCATGGACCCATTTTCTTTGTTGAGTGGAGTGTGCAGGAACCCTGAGCTGTGCGGCTGCACTTTTGCATTGCACTCTGCTACCTGTTGCCTGCACCAGTACACCTATGGACCACACGTTCTGTGGCCTGGCACCTTTGCTGGGGCAGACAATCGCTGCAAACGTTATCTTGTGCCCTGCGGACCACTGTTTTTAAGTGGCCTCGATGCCATGCAGTCGGACCACCTAAGTTGGCCCTGCTGGCAAAAATAAAAACGGACACGGTTGGTGCCTTTTTTATTTATTCCTTTGGTGTGTCAGGAAAGAAGACTTTTAGCTTTTATGATGGCACACCGAAGACGGAGCAGGGAGACGCAGCAACCCAGCAGCCCAGCAGCACAAGACATCATTGGTTATTGTGATTATGGTGCATTTTTGATGATTGTGCATTTATGGTGTCATGATTATGGTGCATTTGAACTTATGGTGTATTGGTGCAGTGCAGTGCATTCTGTATTGTTGTTTCTCCTCTCCAAATTTCTCTTCTCTCCCACAAAAAGAACAGGTCCTGGGTTGTAGAATTGTAAATAATTAGATTAGTCTTGTATATAACATGCTCCCCACCGGCTTTATGTTTAGTTTGCGAATTCTTTCCGTAATTTGGTAAGCTGTGGGCGTGAGTCTGTTAGTTAGTACACAATGCAGTAGGTGGGACATATCTAGTGTTGTAAAACTGTCACACACAGGGCGTTAGGTTAAATGTAGAGGGAAACCACACCCAAGTGTCACACTAAGTTAAAAAGTAGTCCTGACCCTTGCATCAAAACCGGTCGTGCTCACCTGTGTGGGTTCGGCTCGGGGACGAGCCTGACGAAGGAGGGGTGCAGTGTTGCGGTTTTGAGAGTGTACATATAACATCATTAAAGGTTAAAGGTTTGCCCCATAGTTAGTCCACAAGCAACACGTCGGCCCATTAGAATTAGTTATGTCATAGTATGTGTAAGAGTAGGCCATTTCCCGAGTGACATCTGCGTTGTGTAAAGAAATAATAAGATTAGGTCCTTTTCATTTTGTAGCCGCCCTTCAATTCCACCAATGCTATATATAGGCAAACTCGATCCCGCGCCCCATTCGGCTAATCGACCTCGTTTGTTACGCTTTGGCCACCAGCAGCGTTAGCTGCCTTTTGCTCGCTCCAACTAGTCGGGTGGCCACAAGGTAGGCCTGAGAGAGGGAGGAGCACGGGGTCGGGGTGTGGCGGCGTCGAGGTTGGAGCGGCGGAAACAGCAATGGTGAGAGCCATAATAAATCAGGGCTCTAAGGGCATGGCGTGAGGGACGAGGTAAGGGCGCGGCTGGCAAGTTCCAGAGGGTTCACTGGGCGGCGCTATATTAGCGCACGCACAAAGCCCTTGAACAGGACTCGTGCGAAAGAATTGATGCAACAGGACTCGTGCAACAGGACTTACGCAACAGTACTTGTATGAAGAGGACTGTCAAGAGGACTGGTTAAACGGAGGGCTGTGAGAACTGAAAGGAATTGCGCCTTGCATATGAACTTGTATTGGGAGCGCATACGAATTTGTATTGGGAGTGCATACGAATTCGTATTGGGAGCGCCTATAGCACCGGTCCAGTTATTACGTACACGACCGTGGCCGCAAGTAACCGCCCAGCCAGCCTTACCTTTCGTCCCGCATTTAATCCCGTGTGCGCCAACGACCCGCGGGGAGCTTCTGCCGCCCTGGCCATCTTCTTCGCGGCGCAAGTCGGGGACCAGAGCGAACTGCCTGGACGCCATCCCTGGACCATCAGCCTGACCATCTACATCCCCGTGTGAGTGTGTCTGAGTGTGAAATGGGCCCGTTGTCCTGGGATAAGTATAAGACTGTATAAGGCTGCACTGTGTGTTCTTCTTCTTGGTACTGTGCATAGTGTAATAAACCATCTGTTGTTCCTGTCTTTCCTGATTCGATCGTATCAGTGATTTCCTCCATTGGGTAAGCGTGGCACGATAGGAACCGCTCGGATCGGGATCTAGTCCTTGATATCGGCTCGGGTCACGGTTCGCTACCGCTCGGCGTTTCCACCTATAACCGTGATTCGGTCGGGCTTATTTTCTTGCTTCATAGGCGGTGTTGGTACTTAGGTAAGAGGAATTCGGCCTGCAACCCTATTTAACGCCGTCCGGAAGGAACGTCATAGCCCCGGATCCCGTCGGCTAGTCAAAGTCAAGGGGACTAATCCCCCCTTGTTAAGGGGAAAGGCCGACGAGGAGATCCGCAACAATATATATACAGTATATATATATTATTACATTTTGTAATAAACGCCTTATTCTGTTTGCCTGTCTTTCTGACTATTTCCTATTAAACTACTTCATCAGAGACCATAAAACCCACATTATTATGAAGGTATTTGTCTGAGAAGTTCCGGTTGTATATTATTTCTTCATTACGTACACATTGTTCAAGTATTTACTTCAATTTTAATAAAATAATTATTTTAAGGATCATTAAAAAATACCCGGAAGTTTAGCACTATTGAGGCAGTTTTATACATCATCAACCGACATTGCACATAACCGTATTGGCGGCCTCTTCTTCACCCGATAATGCACCCTCTCACATGCCACGCCCTCCCATGCCACATATGGATATATAACATGGTTTTTGGAAGTTCTATGAAGGTGATTTACATTCTACAGTGTTAAAGTGTATAATTCAATTTTTAAAAAAGTTGAGGTTTAAAGGCATATAAATTAATTAATTCCAGGTTTTATCGCCACTTCCACCAGTTTATATTACATCACCCTATCTACACTTAGCAAAGACACCGTTGGGCTGTAAGGTCCACCAACAATATATATATATAATATATATATATGTCTGTATGTATGTGTATATATATACTGTATATATATATATATATATATATATATATATATATATATATATATATATATATATATATATATATATATATATACTGTATATATATATATATATATATATATTGTTGCGAATATGGAATTTGGCCTCCATATCCGCTTGTAAATATTCCCCTATTTTCTCCAATACTCCCCAACTTTCCCCAATCCCCCATTCCCTAGTCCCATTGCATGTAAATAACAATCAGTAGAGCCGACCTTCCCCTTATTCCCCCATTAAATGTCGTGCCCAGGTCCACCGCACCACACGTAGACAACTTTCGGACATCTTCCTAGCTATTCTTATTCTATGTCAGTTAAGGCCTCGTCTCCATTAATTATGACTCTTCGTTGCACCAGAATGTGATTATATGGCATCAGTAGTGAGTTTAGGACCTTTCCCATACCTCCTCCCATCTTCTTCCCCAAACAACAACAATAACAACAACTACAACAACAATTACAACTACAACTACGACTACAACAACAGAGGGGCGGGGAGTGTGCGTCCTCACACCGGCTCGGTTACCCGCCATGACCATGCGCTCCACGGCGTTACCCCGAAGGGGCTGGCTGTCAGCTCCTCGTCAGGGGCGGAGCCAGTAACCCCCCCACGCACCCAATGAGAAGCAACGTGCCGATTCCATCTGGGGCGGAGCTAACGAGCCGAGGGCGTGTCACTCCCCGCCGGATATACGCGGCCCCGCGCCGGACGTGATGGGAGATGCGCCTCAGCTTGGAGAGAGAAGCCACCGCCACCCCCAGCGCGACGATACCTCCCCGCATCTTTGGACCGGACCGGACCGTACTGTACCCTGCCCCGAGCCCAGGAGGACCTGGAGCCATCGATACCCGCTTTCCTGTCATCAACCCCCGTGTGAGTCAGCCGTTGTCCCGTTTGTCTGTCGTCTGTCCGGGGTTAATATAAGAGTGTGTCTAAGTGCCTGTCTTTCTGTGATTATACCTCTAGCCCCTGTAATCTGACCTTTCCGTACGAATATAATCTCCTCCGGAGGTCTTGAGAATTGAAACATTGGTGTCGTATTGTGTTATTGTAATCCAGCCGGGTGTCTTCTTTTTCTTATTGAGCCAGCATCGCGCGACTAGTCAACGTTCGGGCACAATCGGGTAACTTGTGCAGACGTGGTCATACCATAAAACCGCTCGGTAAATAACATCCAAGCCACGTCTGTAACAATTGGTGTCGGGAGTGAGATTCGAGGCCCGACCAAATTTTGAAAAAAAAAAAAAACGAATAGAGGAAAAAAAAAAAAATTTGGTCAAAATTTGGAGCGGCCGAAATTTGTTTTGTTTTACAAAACCCGAATTTTGAAAGTCGCGCTATGGCGGATCAAGACGGCTGGGGTCCGGTAGGGGAGAGTGAAGCAGGGTCGGTCCAGGACCAAATTGAGACACGTGAGGAGAGCGAAACAGCGGGGGTAGCAAACGCACAAAATGGCGCCTCGCTGGTCACCGCGCCCGCGACCGTAGCAGCGCCGCCGATGGATTGGGGCCTATTTATGGAACAAATAAAGGCGCTCATGGTCCAGACAAGTGAAGACCTGAGGAATGACTTGGGAAACCAAATGGGGGTAATGGGGAACCGGATGGAGGCTCAGAATGAGCAATTGGGGGTAATGGGAAACGAAATGGGGGTAATGAGGGACGAAGCGAGGGGTACTGGTGAGAAGGTAGACAAAAATTTTGAGGGGTTAGACAACGGGATAAAAGAAGTGAAAAATGGGTTAATGGGGGTAGAAAATAGAATGGCTGCCCAGGAGAATCAGATAGAGGGAGTGAAAAATGGGTTAGAGGGGTTAGAAAACAGTATGGAAGGCAAATTGAGGGACATGAGGGACCAAGCGGAAAGGGAAGTTAAACAAATGGAGCAGCAGATAGAGGGGGTCAGAATGGGGGTAGAAACCAAACTGGATGCTCACAGGGAGGAAATGGAGCAGATGAGGGTGGCATCTGGGCAGGAGATGCAAGTGATGGGAGAGGAGATCAGAAGAGGAGTGAGTGAGGAGGTCGGAGGAGTGCGCGAGGAGGTGAGGCACTGTAAGGAGCGCATGGAGAAGGAGGTGAGAAAGGGGACTGTAAAGTTACAAGGGGGCATAGAGGACCTGACGCAGGAGGTGGAGCAGCTGACGGTGGGACAAACGGAGTTAGTGGAGCAGGTTCAAAGGAACACTGCGGTATTAGGAGGTTTAAAAGCGACACAAAACGACATAAAAAACGACTTGATAGCGACAAAGAGGGAATGTCAGATGGTACGTGAGGGACTGACAACGAGGTTGGACGAGGTGATAGAGGTAATGGAGACGAAGGACCGGCAGGTGAGGACGCACATGGAAACGGTCAAGGTAGCCTTGGAGGACGAGCTTGAGGAGACGTACCGGGGAATAAAAGAGGTGAAGCACAAATTAGAAGAAGTGGAAGAAGGGATGAGCGAAATTAAGAAGCGACGGAGAGGGGATAAGAAAGAGATAAAAGAGGAGATAAAAGAATTGGTCCAAAGTCTGTGTTTGGATCGTGATGATGTGCTCATTAACCGGATGAGGGATTCGCAGGTGATGGAGGAGAAGCGAAGAGGAAGAGGACCCGGTGTAAGTGGTGACCAATATGGTCGTGCGTATGATGCGCCAGGGGATTTAAGAAGCTTGGGGATTGGTTTGGATCCGGGTGTTCGTGAAAGGCCGTTGGTGAAGTGTGCGACAGGTCTGGTGTGCGAAAAAGGA